>NC_071268.1:28938493-29050993 GCF_023375685.1 Ictalurus furcatus
TGGATTATTTCCTGAAGCATCTGTTGGCAGATCGGCGAGGCTCGACCCAATGTTACTTTTGAAGGACTAGACCTTTTCTGGAGGCTCCTTATATACATGATGATTGCCTAATCATAGAATATAAGGAGCTTCCAAAAAGGCTCCAAAAAAGGAGCCTCCAGATGCCTCGCCTGTTTCACATCACCTTCTTATTTCAACTTGTTACATCGCTATGTCAAAATAAACGTTTATCTTCAACAAAAAATAAAACTCAGCAGTTGATTAAGTAAAACATCAAATACCTCGCCTTTATACGTGTTTTTTTTTTTTTTGTATACAAGTCAAAGTACATTTACAAATCACTCCTCTTTGTTTTTATTTGCACTTTCCATACTTCCAAACTTTTTCAGAACTGGGATTGTATTTATTTCATTAAAAAAAAAAAAAAAGTACAGTACATTTTCATGGTACAGTCAGAACGGTTTCTTTTTGTAATAAAGTTCAGCGATATTTTACTTTGAGCGTTATGTTTAAATTCAGTATTAATTTTAAAAACTAATCGGTTGATTACTCAGTTATTGGCAGGTAGCTTGTAGTTTTTATTGTTTACTTCTTTTTATTTTTTGTCTTAGGCTAAGACCTTTACTGAGAGAAGCACACAAGAGTTCCAACACACATGTATACTAGTGCAAAAGACAAATAAAGATCTTGAATATTGATGGTATCGTGATACACACCGATAACTCTATTGCAATAATGATTTTCCGTATTCTTCTTCTTCTCATTAACACATTTATTTACATTTGCGTGCATTTAATCTGGGACTAAACGCTTCTTTAATGCTGTTGTCTGTGGGAAATACACGTCCTACAGATCGTTTACGTGGACGAACACAAGACTTTCACTCATTTTCCTGGAAGTGATGAAGTTAAAACGAGAATATCTCCAAAACATCTCCTCGATAGTGTAGATGCTGCGGTCACACTGGTGTCCATCACACTAAGGGGAGCTCTGAAACGTCAGGTCTGATTATAGGGGGAAGTACTCCGACGAAACTTTAAATCTTAAAAAGATTCATCTTAAAACTCAATATAAAAACATCCCAAATTAGTGCACCTTTAACTAAAGGAACGTTTTTCAAAATAAGTGCATACTTACACAAAACTTGACAAACAGTGAAAATATAACAAAACCTGAGATTATTAAATACACTTATTGAGTAGATTATGTATTTTAGGAAATTGTACACAGAAATGTGTATCTAGGCCTACATATTTCTTCACTATGATTGACTGTACCACAATGACTAAACTGCATTCTTTTTTTAATTAAGATCCTAAATTAATCACATGCATGCACACTGAGCTCAATTTAACACATGCATTATATTTAAAAAAGCAACTTTTGTCAAATAAAACGAAATGTTACTTACTCTCGAGCGCAAAGCGAAGTTCGCTCGTGATAAAGTCTCTAAAATCATGACTGCAGCACCGGCACACGACACAAACCACTAAATTAATAAAGCAGTTAATTAGTGGACATTAAGGTGTAAACAGATGTTACAGAATGGCGGAGCAGGGAAACGCATTATCTCCATGCGACTATTATTATAGTGAAAAGAAAAAAAGAAAAGAAAAGAAAAATCAGTTATGCGCTAACTGTGAAAAACAGTGCGCTAGATCAACTTCCGGTCACTGGAGCTGATTAAAACTCGGTCTTGTTTTGTTTGGGATTGTTTTGTTTTGTTTTGCAAAGTCCGCGTCCGTGCCCCTCTGCACGTCCGGGAAATAGCAGGAAGAGACCTGAGCACGTGCGCAGTGTTTGCGACACACGCCTAACAAGCCGGAAGTGCCTGGCCTTGCAGTCGCTAGCTGCTGAGACACGTCAACGCGCCCGCCATTTTGGAAAGGTCCATATTCGATCATAAGCCAACACAAGTCTATATTATGATTACGTTTACATGGACAGCAGTAATCTAATTATTGACCTTACTCTGATTAAGATAATAATGTGATTAAGGTGTTTACATGTCTGTAATACACGTCCATAATGCGACTAAAACAGGAGTACTCCACCTGTCTTAATTCGATTAGAGCTTAATTTGATTATGACCTTAATTAGATTAAGGTAAGTAAAAATTGCTGTTCACATGGTAGTTTCTTAATTAGAGTACGGTCTTAATCAGATTAAGAGTGGATTATTGTTGTCCATGTAAACACAGCTATTGTTGAGGTGCGGGTCCAATCTTATCAAATCGGCTACGACTCGCATCATGGTCAACCGATTTTGCATAAAGTTTGGTTTATTCCAGATGGCACACATTGCTAAATATTGTAGGTGATGTAAATGTAAACATATACGTATCGTTTAGATTCTGATTGAGTCTTATTCCTGGAAACTAAATAGATATGGTTGGATAGAAATGACAGTAAGACGGTGCTAGAACCCGACAGGCAGATTTTAATTCACAGGAATCAATAATCAACATGAAATCACAGATCAGAACAATATCAGGATCAAAAGCTGATAATGTGATGTCAGGTAAAGCTAACATGATATGGGCCGAAGCTAACAGCTCTCACAAGTTACTTCAGTGTAGTAACTCTCAATTACAAATCCACATGAAAACCAAATTTTCGCAAAGAACCGAGGTCAAGTTCAGGATAGAGAAAAAATAAGTTGTAAAATGCACTAATGTGGCATTAAAAAAAAAACAACAAAAAAAAAAACCATACCCCTCAGCAGTAAACTAGTTAGCTTGTGGTGAGTTTAACAAAGTGGAGGTATCTTTTAGCTTCCAGATTTGTTAGCACAGGGGGAAATCTATTTTTATTTATTATACTTAGAGCAGAAACTTTCTCAGTCTATGTACGAGTTCAGCTTGTGGTGTCACTAAATAAACTTGGCTTTGGAGCACATCACACATCATCTGATATGCAGATTATTAAAGTATAACGTGGTGCCTGGAACGTTTGAGCTATAAACCCAGCTGCAGCTAGCTGAGTTAGCTAATATTAGTGATGAACAAATCAAGGTTGTTCACCGTAACGTTATATTCTGACAGGTTTTTTTGGCTGACAGTATTGAAAATATTTATGAAACGTAATCGATATGTGTAACTAACATTTGGATATGTTAATGAAGTGTATTCAATATGTATTACCAACATTTAGAATTATTACTTAAGCATCATCGAATAATCAATATTGGTTAAAAAGCATAATCTATATGTATAATCAATAGTTAGAAGCATAATCTAAATCCATAGAACAATGTTTGATCAAGTTATATTCTGAGTGTGTATTGAGCTGGATGAACGCTGGTGTCTTACTGTACACTAGTTGTTCTTTCTGTACCAGCCTGTATCCTCCTCCACAGAAGCAGATATAACTTTGAGGCCGATACCAATTAATGAGCTCGGGTAAGGCTTGGGGAAAAAGGCGAGTGTGGATCAAGGTCAGGACACACAAGCCTGTATGAAACCTTTTTTAAAAAGAAGAAGAAACCATGACCGCATGAAATCGTTTTGAGAAAAACCACTAACTGCGCATGCTCCACAAATTTAAGATAACACATAGACATGAATATTTAATTGTGGCAAAGAAGATTGGTCTGTTTTAATGAGGAAAGGCAAAACCCCGCCTAAGATGGATACACTGCGGAGGAAGGTATATAAAGTGCTGTGTGTGTTTGCATAATTCAGACTTTCTGCAGACTGTCACACTTTATTGGTTTTCAATAAAGTTTATTTACTTTTTGACATCTACTAAACACTCTGTCTCTTAAGTTTTTGACTTAGGCTAAGATGGTTGATTTATCCACGACAACAGTAAATAAATCAGTGAGAAAATGAGGATATAAATCAAGACTCTGATAGTGAAATGTAACTAATGTGAGCTAGTAGTTTAAGTCATTACAACAATAAAAATGTTTTGGAAAATGTTTTGTTACCATTTAAGCTGGAATTAGAATTTTTGAGAGATGTAAATAGTGAGCGTATTAGCACAAGGAACTTCCTTGGATAGAGGTAAGATGGTAAAAGGTGTGGAACGCAGATGGTCTAACCAACCATCATGAGTAGTCACATGTGGAAAGTTTCACCTCAGCATGGAAAATCATTTTCTTTAACAAACACCTTATAATAAAAGAAGATGATCAGAGACAAAAGAGTGTGGTTTCCAGAACAAAACTACAGCAAACTCAGCACTCAGTGTGTGTGAAAACCCACAGAATAACCACGACTAAAGCGCTCACTCAGCTCAAGTGTCACGTAATGGAGTTGAGGACAGATGCAAATTCAGATAAGAGTTTTTATTAAAGGAGATATATGCAGACAAATCCAAATCAGTAATCTAAAGCGTGGTCCAAAAACATGCAAAATGTCAGGCGATCGGCAAACAGGAATAAATAGGGCAAGGCTAGAATCAGAATCGAGAATCGAGAAACGAGGTCAATAACATGAATCAAAACGAGATGCGAGAAACAAAGAACAATCGCTTGGTAATGAGGTGAACTCAATGCTACACAAAGTATACAGAGACATGAGGGGTTTAAATGACAAACGTAATCATGGGTTAAACACGGACAACTGAAAACAATGATGACACACATTTGGAAAACAAACAATGACTAAACAGCTGCGGAGACAGAACATAACCATAACCATAACAAAAGCACATATCCAACGTAAACAAAGTCACTGTCATTGAAGACTGAAAAGCGTGCATTCGCTAAGCGCTCATGCATCTGGCTCGTGCATGAGCATGCACTTCAGTTTTCTGAGCACACTGCAATACTGCAGTGCTGACTCAAGGGGAAATCATGACAGAACCCCTTCCCCCCAGAATACACTCCCCTCCCCTGGTGGTCCTGGCCCTTTGGGCAAAATGTCTTTATCTGAACCCGGAGACTGAGCGGCATCCTCAGAGGAGCCGGAAGGCAGAGCGATGTCCTCAGCAAAGCAGGAAAGCAGAGCGATGTCCTCAGCGGAGCATGGAGGCGGAGCAACATCCTTAGCGGAGCACAGAGGTGGAGCAACGTCCTCATAGAATCTTGGCGTAGTGGCATCCACGGCAGCGTTGGGAAGCAAAACGGAGCTCTTGGCTGCAATGAGAATTGGAGAAACTTCCTCGGTTGAACAAGGTGGCTGAGTGGCATCCTCAGCAGTATGGGGATGCTGAGTGATGTCCTCAGTCACGCAGAGAGTCTGAGCGTCATTCTCAATCGACTTTGCAGGCTGAACTTGGTTGGCTGTGCCAGCAGACTCAGGTGTACGCAGAGCTTGGTTGGCTGTGTCGTCAGTCTCAGGCATGAGGACAACTCAGTTGATCGTGTCGTCAGTCTCAGGCATGAGAAGAACTTGGTCAGTCATGATGTCTGCTTCAGGCATGAGTAGAACTTGGTTGTCCTTGTCAGCAGACTCGGGCGTGAGCAGAACTTGGTCATCCTTGACAGCAGACTCGGGCGTGAGCAGAACTTGGTTGTCCTTGTCAGCAGACTCGGGAGTAAGCAGAACTTGGTTGTCCGTGTCAGCAGACTTGGGTGTGAGCAGAACTTGGTCGGCTGTGTCAGCAGACTTGGGTATGATCTGAACTTGGTTGTTCGTGACGTTGGCTTCAGGCGTGAGCAGGACCTGGTTGGTCATGACATTGGTTTCAGGCATGAGAGGCACTTGGGTGGTCGTGTCAACAGACTCTGGCATGAACATAACTTGGTTGGTCGTGATGTTGGTTTCAGATTGGAATGTGGCGTGGTAGGTCACATCGTCGATCTCAGACTGGAACGTGGCGTGGGAGGTCGCCTTGTCGATCTAAGACAGGAACTTGGCGTGAGAGGCCGTCTCTTTGACCTCTGACAGGAACTTGGCATGAGAGGCCGTCTCTTCGACCTCAGACAGGAACTTGGCTTGAGAGGTCATCGCTTCGACCTCGGACAGGAACTTGGCTTGAGAGGTCACCTCTTCGACTTTGGACAGGAACTTGGCTCAAGAGGCCGTCTCTTCATCCTCGGACAGGAACTTGGTGTGAGAGGCCGTCTCTTCGATCTCAGACAGGAACTTGGCTTGAGAGGTCGTCTCTTCGACCTATGACAGGAACTTGGCTTGAGCAGAGCTTGGGTTGGCTGTCTCTTTGACCTCGGACAGGAACTTAGCTTGAGAGGTTGCCTATTCGACCTCGGATATGAACATGGCTTGGGAGGTCACCTCGTTGACCTCTAGCAGGAACTTGACTTTATGCTGGAGCTCAGGAGATGAGACAAACTTGTGAGTCTCAGGCTGAAATTCTGGGAATGAGACTGCCTCGTGGGTCTCATGCTGGAGCTCTGGGGATGAGACTGCCTCATGGGTCTCATGCTGAAGCTCTGGGGATGAGACCACCTCATGCGTTTCCTACTGGAGCTCTGTGGATGAGACTGCCTCATGTGTCTCATGTTGGAGCTCGGCAGGTTAGACCACCTCAGGGATCTCTAGCTGGATCTCTGGAGCTGAGGTCGCTATGTTGACCTCCTGCTGAAGCTCAGCAGGTGAGACCACCTCGTGGATCTCGAGCTGGAGCTCCGGAGCAGAGGTCACTACGTTGACCTCCGGCTGGAGCTCAGCAGGTGAGACCACCTCGTGGGTCTCAGGTTCAAGCTCTGGAGATGAGGTCGCCACGTTGACCTCAGGCTGGAGCTCAGCAGGCGCTCTCTTGTGGAGCCGTTTGTGAGTACGCCAGCTGTTCTTGAAACATCCCAGAGAGTAGAAATATGATCCATGGATCCCAAGTTTCCTGCATGTGGGACACTGTAGCTGAGCTTCTTTACCGATCCCAAGTTTCCTGCATGTGGGAGATTGTAGCTGAGCTTCTTTACCGATCCCAAGTTTCCTGCATGTGGGACACTGTAGCTGAGCTTCTTTACCGCAGCCCTCGGTCTCGCAGGTCGGCATCACCTCCATTATTGCCCTCTCGGCTGGGGGCTGAAGCTTAGCTGTGTATGCTGCCCTGTCAGTCCACTCATAATAGGTGTGGAATGGCAGGTCAGGCTTGTTCGTCACACTGACTCCAATCAAAAGTTGATCCAGGTTGTTGCTCTGCCCTGGATGCCCAAACTCCTTCAAGAATAGTTCTGCAAACTGTTACATTATTAAGGGCACTGGACCCTGTACTGGCCAGATGCTCCGCCCATTCACATTCCGGGCCATAAAACCGGGACACAATGAAGCCAAGCCACTGTCTCTTGTCCGGCTTGGGGTTCGCCAGGCTTGAAAAGTACATTTGGCTGTGGAACAAGAACTGCCTCGGGTAGTTACACAATCCATAATTCGTCTCAGGGAGGTCTATGGCTGTCCACTGGGGAAACTGGACTGACATGAAGGGTAGCCAGACATCCCCATGTACACTGCCGTGATGCTCTCCTCACTGTATTTATATATATATACAGTATATTGTAATATTGTTTCCTCCTCAGGTATGACCCATAAATGAAAATATTACGGTACTGTAGGGTCATAAGGAGGGAAACTGCAACTATGTTTTCTGCTTTAACACACCTTATTTTTTTATTAACCCACTCTTTATGAGTTTATATAACGGTGCTATATGGTTAATATCAAAACAATAAACACTTTTTAACTTCTCATTTCTTTAGGGAGCTCAAAAAAAAACCTTACACATCTGCATCCTTCAAAAGAACTACAGGTATGAAAAAAATAATTATAATTCCTTTGAATTCTTGAAAAAAAAAAGTTTTTTTTTTTTTGGTGGACTTTAAAATGCCATAACTTTACGTCCGGTTGAAAAATATTCAAAACACAAACAAGGTGTCGACATTTGACCATATGAATGTGAAATTATCTCTCTCTCTCTCTCACTCTCTCTCTCTCTCTCTCTAGGTAGAGTGAGTGAGGTTGAGCGAGCGCTGATGTTTGGTGGTGTTGGTTTAGCATTGTGTTCCTTTTTCCTGGATGCAGTCGCTGCAGGCAGAGCGATCCTCCATCGAGCCAGGCAGGCAGGCAGGAAGGGACTCGGTTCTACTCAGCTCGGATTAGACAAGACATATTAATATCTGATCAGTTGAAAAAAATACTTCTGAAAAATAAAATTAAATAGAAACTCAAAATCAACTCTGATTCTGTATTTTATATACTTCTTCATAACTGTATGGCTATAAACCTCTCTTTGATATTATATATCCTTTTTCTAAAAACTCCGTAAATATCAACTGAAGCTAATAATGGATATATTATAACCATGAAAAGTTTAGAGAAATTCATGAAGGTCAACAGAAAAGGCTATCACTCATAACGCACTCTTTAACAACATGGCAGTTTAGATGGGATATACTGTACACTATATGACCAAAAGTATGTGGACGTTCACACCTATATGTGCACATTCCAAAACCACAGGCATTAACATGAAGTTGTTCCCCCTTTGCCTAAGTTCCACTCTTCTGGGAAGGCTTTCCACTATATTTTGGAGCGTGGCTGTGGGGATTTGTGTTCATTAAACTACAAGAGCATTAGTGAGGTCAGGCACTGATGTTGGGCGTGGAGGCCTGGAGTGCAGTTGGAGCTCTTTGTGGTAACAGTTTGGGAAAGAACCACATATAGTGGTTGTGATGGCCAGTATGTCCTCATATTTTTGGCCTCATACTGCAGTATATAACCTGGTGTTATTTCTGCTGCTCATTTTATAGAAGGTCTAGAAGTGTCATATAAAAAACCTCCAGATGGAAATCTAATCCTTTGAGGAAATCTGCAGAGAGATTAAAGCTGCCGTTCATCCCATAAACACAGAACTTACTGATCTCACATAAAAGATCACATCAGGAAAAAATCACCTTGAAATATGAAGTCCACTGTTTGAAAGTCTACTGTTCTTGGATGACTTCATGGTATCAGTTGTTACATGGTTGTTGTTGTTTTTTTTTGAGTGTGTGTGTGAAAATTTTGCTTCATGTGTGATTTAGAAACTTTAGGAAGTGAGTTTAATTCACCCGTCTTTCAAAACACACATTGCAACATAACGTCGATGAAAGTGATGTTTGGTTATGTTGTGAATAGAAACATCTTCACTTCCTGTTTGGTTCAGTGAATGTGCGTCACAGGCAGAGAGCAGTACCATTATGTAACAAGAAATTGACCAGAAGAAAGAACACAGCAGCTTCTGCTGTTTACACCCCATTGCATGTCAACCTACTTCTTGTTTTTGCCAGGTTTCATTTGGTGCATTGATAGGAAACACAAAGCAGTGTGAGCTTGATTACACTTAAACACAGGGATTATTCTCTTCTCCTCGGTGTGAGACAGAAGACGGTGTGATGAAGCTCTGTATGTTTCTCTCTCTCCTGCTCGGACAGTGTGTGCTCTCTGCTCAGTCTGGTAAGTGGATTGGGTGTTCAATATCGATATACACGAGGAATTAATCAGGAATTTCATTATGTGAAATTTATAAAGTGTATTTTTTGACACATGTTCTTTCACACATTTTTACATGTGGACTTTTCACATTTAATGTTACCTAGATATATACTGTATTATTATGTTAATTTTTCCCGCATAACTGCATGTAAAATGTATAGTCCATGATAGTACATGTTACCACATACAATTTATTTAACAGACGCTTTTATACCTTGTGACTTACACATAAGGGAAGTCCAATCTAATGTGGTAACTTTGCCAGTGAACTCCAAAGTTGCACAAGTAAAAAGTTCGCCCTACGGTACCATCTAGAGATTGAATAGTGACACCTGAATCCAACGAAGTCATAGTTATCCACGTCTGAGAGACGAGAGAGTAAAAACGGCCATGAGGAAATGGGTGAGAGGGGTAGCAGATCCATAGAAGACTGTCTCTTCAGGAAAGCTCTTATTCAAGGAGTTATATCAGCAGGACCATCAACTCACATCAAATCATAAAATTGTTCTGGACACTTATTTTTATTGTACTGTGTCGTTTGTGACCTGAATGAATCATGTGAAAAATGGACGGTGTAGACAAATCACGTTTGTTTTGATGAATAGTTGTAATAGCTGTTTTTGTTGTTTGTTTGTTTTTTGCTATATCACACAACAGGGAAACAACAGGTTTTGTTCATATTTTACAGCCTTATTTGATCAGAGAATCACAGAAGGCAGTAACATCGCCGTTCATTGTGAAAACGAGGGCCGAGTGACGTGGAGTAAACGAGGTGATGGAAAGAGAGAGATCATCCTCACGGCTCCAAGTGGAGAAGACCCCGTCCAATCCAAACCTGGTCCAGAGCCCAGATACAGTTTATTAACTAATTTATCCCTCGTAATAAAGGAAGCGTTGGTGTCAGACTCGGGGATTTACTTCTGTAACGTTACTCCTGTGGTGAATCTGACAGTCACTGCATTAAACGGTGGGTGTATAAAATTATCCTCTGTTTTATCTTTATGCTTTTGTTAAAGTGACAGAAATCAGGCCTCCATTAGTATTACTAGAATTTTTTTATGTGAATGTTTACAGATGGCTAAATTTACATCTGTTAAAGAAATGATTATTCTTGCTATGTTGTGTATTCATATGCTGTACATTTCCATTTAGGCGTGTGTGCACACATCCAGCACCTTTTGACAATTTTAGAAAATATTAATAAAAATTGAAAATTATAGAAAATAGTTGATTAATGCTGTGAGCACAGAAGATATCCCTGAGCATTCTACTATGATTGGTAAAATGAAGGCTTGAGGAGAGAATATCTGGGATGGACTCATACTTTCGGAGCAGGCTTTGGAGCCCCCACTCTCTCCGGTTCCTGACGAGACTTGAGAAGGCACTGCCAGATGAGATGGGTGTCTTGTCCGAGTAAAAGCAGCGAAACTCTCGACGACATCTCTCCCTCTCCTCTTCATTGAGCCGTACGCACTCCAGCTGCATGGGTTCTGGGGTGGCACATGGTGCTGTGAGTGCTCCCATGGGCTGCATGGTGGCTCTGAAGCAGATGATTGAGAAACATGGACAGGTTGATGAGCGAGTCGAGAGTAAATTTTTTATCACAGCAGGCTAGCTCCGTTACCACTTCTGGGTTTAGTCCATTGCGAAACACAGTTTTCAGCGCTAGTTGGTTCCACTCACTCCTTACGGCGATGGTCCGTTATTTGAGGGCATATTCTGCTACGCGGCATGAACCCTGAGATATGGTCAGGAGCTCCTCTCCCATTTACTTGATGTCAGGAGAGTGATTAAAGACACGTCAGAACAACCCTGTAAACTGTTCGTAAGAGGATGGGTTCTCCCATGAGCCATTGCTGGCTCAAATTTAGCCTATTACCCAAAAACACTTAAAATTCAACATAGAAGCCAATACTCACATCTACCTCTGAGCCCAGTTGGAGATAGAAAAAAAAGACACCAGCCGTGAGTGAGAAGAAGCAAGGGTCCAGATTTATTGGTTCCGTTCCACCACACGAGATCCACACCGATGAGAATTCTCAGAAGTGATCTGATACCCTGAGCTTAAGCTCCAGTATTTATACTGTATTTACACAGTAAATAACCCATATGTTTCAAGAAGACTATGATATCAATACCAATAGGGTTAAAAAAGAGCTCATTTACCTTACTATTATGTTCTAAAAAAGGGCTATTCCACTTACCATTAGCTCAAAAAACAGGGCTTTTCAACTTACACATAGAATCAAAACCAGGGGTTTTCAAATTACACATAGAATCAAAAACAGGGCTTTGCAAATTACACATAGAATCAAAACCAAGGTTTTTCGAATAACCCATAGAATCAAAACCAAGGGTTTTCGAATAACCCATAGAATCAAAAGTGGAGAGACAAAACAATCTAGAGTGACCTTGGTCTTACTATTATCTCGTGGGGGGGGGGGGGGGGGGGGGGTAGCTTGACTCAGCTACCCTTATAAATGGCTCCTCATGGTTTTCTCTTAAAATTACGGCCTTCCTTGCGAGATAAGAATCTTCACCATCTGACTTACGAGTAAGTTACATTGTTCTGTATTTCTAGTTTATAATTTATTTTCATATTTGCTCTATATCTCTATTTTATATGTAGTTATACTGCTTGAAAAACGGTTTACTGTACTTCCTACTTCATAATATCATTATATTACCCTTATACTGTCCTACATATCCTATTATTCTGTTTTTTATAAAGAGTATATATATTATTATTATAAGATATTACCCTTATAATATCTTAATATTCCTTTTTATTATTCTTATAAAGTTATAGTAGTATGTGAGAGAGAGAGAGACAGAGAGAGTGTGTGTGTGTGTTATGTCTACATGCCCGCCCTTGACTGTACGAGAGTGTGTGTGTGTGTTTGCACTCCTCAGCTCTTATACTTCTTTTTGACTTTTTGACTAATAAACCATAGTGTGTTACTCTTACAGTGTGAATCCAATTCGTCAATATCCGCCTAATACCGCTTCTGTGTGTCTAGGTGCCCGTCGTCATTTTTCCTTCTCTCCTTTACTGGAGGGGCTGGATTTGAATCTGACCATTCTTCCCTCTTCTCACCTGTCAGGCCGCCCTACTCTCAGTGGTCTCCTTATTTCACCTTTGCTGACTATCCCATGTCCCCAGGACACACCCCATTTCCCTCCCCCTACCGCTCTCCTCAAGATTACGCACCCACCAGTCCTGTGAATTATCAATAAAATTACACATTACTCATACTAAGTCTCCCTCATGTTTATTTTATGTCATTTTTATCCACAACACCATCCGTAGTTGATATGAGCTGTGTTGTTTCGCCACTCCGGCATACCTGCTGTGTCCATGTTACGGTGAAGTATTCTGTCACGTAATGAAGGCACAGACAGAAGCAAATGCAGGTATGAATGAATGAATTAATGAATGAATGCCTTTTATTGTCACTGTACACATGTACAATGAAAAGAGGGCAGCCAATGATCTTCTGTGCTGCTCTTATTACTCTCTGAAGCCTCTCCCTGTCTGCCGCAGTGCAGCTGCCGTACCATACCGTGATACAGTATGTCAGCAGGCTCTCGACGGACGAGCGGTAGAAGGTCAGCAGCAGATTGGGGTCCAGATTATACTTCCTGAGAACCCTCTGGAAGTGTAGCCGCTTTTGAGCCTTCTTAATAATCGCTGTGATGTTGTCTGTCCAGGAGACGTCTGCAGAGATAAGGATGCCAAGAAACCGGAAGGTGTGGACCCTCTCCACACACTCACCATTGATAAAAAGGGGGGCCAGCTCAGTGTTGTGCTTCCTGAAGTCTACAATGATCTCCTTGGTTTTCTTAGTGTTTAGAGCCAGATTGTTCTCTGAACACCAGGCTGCCAAGTTCAGGACCTCCTCTCTGTAGGCTACCTCATCTCCCTTTGAGATGAGTCCGACCACTGTGGTGTCGTCAGCAAACTTGACGATAACATTATTATTGTGGACCGGACTACAGTCGTACGTGTAGAGACAGTACAGGAGGGGGCTCAGCACACAGCCTTGTGGAGAACCGGTGCTCAACGTGCGAGTGGAGGAGAGGTGGGGTCCGAGTCTCACTGTCTGAGACCGGTTGGTGAGAAAGTCCTTTATCCAGGCATATGTGGGGGGGGGGGGGGGGGGGGAAGAGTGACCAATTTGGTGATGAGAATATCCGGAATGATTGTATTAAAAGCTGAACTGTAATCCACAAAAAGCATCCGGACGTAGCTCTGTTGCTGCTCTAGATGTCTCAACATGGAGTGGAGAGCTACGGCGATAGCATCCTCTGTGGATCTGTTTGCGCGATATGCAAACTGATAAGAATCGAAGTCTGGCGGGAGGTAGTCCTTGATGTGCTGAAGAACCAATCTCTCAAAGCACTTCATGATAACTGGAGTGAGGGCCACAGGACGATAATCATTTAGGCTAGTGGTGGGAGACTTCTTTGGCACTGGAATGATTGTGGCTGATTTTAGGCAGGACGGGATGACTGCTTGGGCCAGGGAGAGATTGAAGATTCTGGTAAAGATGTGGGCAAGCTGGTGGGCACACGATCTGAGCACCTTACCAGGTACTCCGTCTGGGCCAGCAGCCTTCCTGGGGTTCACTGCCAGAAACATCCATCTAACATCGTGTTCCCTCACAGTAAATAGAGTGGTGCAGAAACCAGGAGGGGATGGAGGCAGGGCTGGTCTGGTGCGGGAGCCAGATGAGAGTGGAGGCAAGGCTGGAGCAGATGAGTGCTGTTGTTGTGATGTTTCAAAGCGAGCAAAGAAGCAATTTAGCTCTTCTGCCAGCATAGCACTCAGGTCTCCTGTTGTCGCACCGCGGCCTCTGTAGTTTGTGATGTCTTGTATGCCCTGCCACACCTCCCGTTTGTTTTTACTAGACAGGTGGGACTCTATGCTCCTCTTATGGTCCGCCTTATCTTCCTTAATGCCACCTTTCAGGTTGGCACGAGCGGCTCTATACAGAGCTCTATTACCAGACCTGAAGGCAGCGTCGTGGGCTCTGAGGAGTGTGCGGACCTGTTTGGTCATCCAAGGTTTCTGGTTTGGGAAAACCCGAACGTTTTTGTCCACAGTCACACTTCCGATACAGAACTTGATATAGTCCAGTACCGTTCCTGTTAATGTTTCTAGCTCCTGATGTTCAAATAAATCCCAGTGTGTCTGTCTGAAGCAGTCCTGTAGTTTGGAGAATGCATCGTCAGGCCAGGTGGTAACAGTCTTTATAGTGGTCGTAACACTGCGTCTGAGGGGGTGTAGGCAAGGGAGAGCAGGAGGGAGTGATGGTCTGATTGGCCGAGGTGGGGGAGAGGTATGGCTCTATACGCATGCTTAATGTTGGAGTAAACACAGTGCTGCCAGAGTGTTCTCCCCTCTAGTAAAACACTTAACATGTTGATAAAATTTCGAGAGTACAGTCTTCAAGTTCGCCTTATTAAAGTCTCCTGCAATTATGTGAACACCGTCGGGGTAAGCCCGCTGCTGTTCGTTTATGGTGTTCAGCAGGAGAGAGAGCGCCGTGTTCACATTGGCATCTGGTGGAATATACACGGCCGTGATAATCACTATTGTTAGCTCTCTCGGTAGAAAAAAGGGCCGACATCTTACAGACATGTACTCGAGGTCAGGGGAACAATGTTTATCTATCATTGTTCCGTTATTACACCAGTTCTCATGCACATACATACAGAGCCCCCCCCTGCTCTTACCTGAGTCCTCAGTCCTGTCCCAGCAGAGCAGAGTACGACCTGATAGCTGCATGCTAGCATCGGGTATCCTCAGATGAAGCCAGGTTTCAGTAATAATCAAAACACAACAATCACGAACGTAGTGATTTCCAGCTAGTTGTAATTCCAAATTGCCGATTTTATGCACTAGGGATCTGGCATTGGAGAGAAACAGGCTCGGTAAAGGTGGCTTGTGTGGTTGTTTTCTTTGCCTTAACATAACACCGGACCTGCATCCCCGCTTTTGCTTCCTCTCCCTCCTCCGTCTGCGCCGCCTTCTGGACCCAACAACAATCCACGGAGAGCCCGGCAATCTCGCTATGTCGTCTGGGATGTTGTGCGTGTGATGAAAGACTCTCGAAATAGGTATCTGGTGCTGGTCCCCAATATCCATAAGGTTCTGGCTTGTGTAGCGAATGTTCACAGAACCGATAATACACAAACAAGTAATAAAGAAATAGTACAAAAACAACAAAAAAGAGCACGAAAAGGAGAGCCGTGAGCTGCTGCGACTGTGCGCGCCGCCATTTTGTCATTTAAAAAAAAATAAAAAATGTTGGCAGTTTAATAAAATAACATGTGTCCAGGTGTGTGTTTGGGAAGTGTAGTTGTCACCGGCCATGTTTGTAGTTCGTGGTGCATTCTGGGAAATGGAGTTGCTGGTTTGCGGTGGTATGACATCAGACTACTGATCTGGACAAAAATAGTTTGCTTCTTCTTCTCATCACTGTAATACTTTATCTCAGCTAGTATCCATGCAGTTTAAATAATCTCTCTCTCTCTCTCTTTCCTTCTCTCTAGGTGGAGTGAGTGGTGTTGAGCAAGTGCTATTTGTCAGTCTGGCTGCTCTGTTTTTGTTCCTCACTACAATAGTGTGATCCACCATCAACCTCAGCATGCATTATAGGAAGTCAGACATCTGTTACCAGCCAGTATCCACTAATCACAGTAATAAAAAAGTAGTTTCATAATTACAGCATGTGTTCTGTTGTGGAGGATGAATATGAAGCACTGCTTCTAAACCCTGATCAAATAAACATTCTTTTTTTTCTTATTTTATTCCTGTTATTTCATTAATTTATTAACAAACTGTAGGGGTTTGATCGTGAAATACAGCGATACTCTACACACAGAAACCCAACAGTGGACTTCAGTAATTATATTACAGATTATATGATGCAACTAAAAACATTCATTTGTTTATACCGATTGAAAATGTCCGATAAGTCAGAAGATATACATTCTACTGGCAGAGTGGAGTGCCAGCGTACTGCTAGAAAGACTTAAAAACGAATAACATTAACTATAAAGAGCATTGTGAGTGGACGGATCTGAGAGAAGCTGCTGCATAAACATGTCAATGAACGCTTTTGTTTTGGACATTTAAAAAAAAAAGACTCGTGATCAACAGATTGTTTATCCTTCAGTCATGTTCAGTGAGATTAATATTAATCTACAGCTGTGGTCTTAAAACATACACTCACATACACTCGCAATCTTCATTACTTCCTCCTTCACACAGATTTTCATGCGGTCATAAACATTTCTTATACATCTCGTTCTCATAGCTCCTCGAGTCGTATCGTTATCAGTTTCTCCTCGGTGTGAGACAGGACACTGTGATGAAGCTGTATTTTTCTCTCTCTCCTGCTTGGGCATTGTGTGCCCTCTGCTCAGTCTGATTAGAAATGTGAAAGAAGAGTTTGAATTTGTTATAACATCAGTGTGATTTATAACTTATGTAAAGATGCACTCTCTTGTTTGAGGGCTTGCACACATTACAGAAGAAAATATATATTCATTTACACCGCAACGCTGTCGAATTTGGGATTGTGATTCATTTTCTATAACAGCAGTGCTGACAGTGGTGCAGCTGCAAACCAAAGGTTTATATTTACATGCTCTCCATCCCCTCCTGGTTCCTGCACCACTCTATTTACTGTGAGGGAACACGATGTTAGATGGATGTTTCTGGCAGTGAACCCCAGGAAGGCTGCAGGCCCAGACGGTGTACCTGGTAAGGTGCTCAGATCATGTGCCCACCAGCTTGCCCACATCTTTACCAGAATCTTCAATCTCTCCCTGGCCCAAGCAGTCATCCCGTCCTGCCTAAAATCATCCACAATCATTCCAGTGCCAAAGAAGTCTCCCACCACTAGCCTAAATGATTATCGTCCTGTGGTCCTCACTCCAGTTATCATGAAGTGCTTTGAGAGATTGGTTCTTCAGCACATCAAGGACTACCTCCCCCCAGACTTCGATCCTTATCAGTTTGCATATCACGCAAACAGATCCACAGAGGATGCTATCGCCGTAGCTCTCCACTCCATGTTGAGACATCTAGGGCGGCAACAGAGCTACGTCCGGATGCTTTTTGTGGATTACAGTTCGGCTTTTAATACAATCATTCCGGACATTCTCATCACCAAATTGGTCACTCTTGGCCTCCCCCCCCTCACATGTGCCTGGATAAAGGACTTTCTCACCAACCGGTCTCAGACAGTGAGACTCGGACCCCACCTCTCCTCCACTCGCACGTTGAGCACCGGTTCTCCACAGGGCTGTGTTCTGAGCCCCCTCCTGTACTGTCTCTACACGTACGACTGTAGTCCGGTCCACAATAATAATGCTATCGTCAAATTTGCTGACGACACCACAGTGGTCGGACTCATCTCAAAGGGAGATGAGGTAGCCTACAGAGAGGAGGTCCTGAACTTGGCAGCCTGGTGTTCAGAGAACAATCTGGCTCTAAACACTAAGAAAACCAAGGAGATCATTGTAGACTTCAGGAAGCACAACACTGAGCTGGCCCCCCTTTTCATCAATGGTGAGTGTGTGGAGAGGGTCCACACCTTCCGGTTTCTTGGCGTCCTTATCTCTACTGACATCTCCTGGACAGACAACATCACAGCGGTTATTAAGAAGGCTCAAACGCGGCTACACTTCCTGAGGGTTCTCAGGAAGTACAATCTGGACCCCAATCTGCTGCTGATCTTCTACCGCTCGTCCGTCGAGAGCCTGCTGACATACTGTATCACGGTATGGTACGGCAGCTGCACTGTGGCAGACAGGGAGAGGCTTCAGAGAGTAGTAAGAGCAGCACAGAAGATCATTGGCTGCCCTCTCCCCTCCCTGATGGATATTTACACCTCCCGTTGCCTCAGCAGAGGAAAAACCATCATTAAGGACAGCTCTCACCCTGGCTCTGATCTGCTTAATCTGTTGACCTCAGGGAGACGTTACAGGTGCATCAGAACAAGGACTAATAGATTTAAGAATAGTTTTTTCCCAAAAGCTATAACCATTCTAAACACATACATGTACTGATTTCATAGTATAGGTATATAGTGCCCCCCCCCAGTACTATTTATTTATTTATTTATTTATTTATTATTTACTTATTTTGTGTTGTTATATTTATTTATTTTATTTTATTTTATTCTATCTTGTTTATTTTATGTACATGTTGGCACGGAACAAAAAGGAGTGGCTCTTAATTTCATTGTACATGTGTATAGTGACAATAAAAGGCATTCATTCATTTAATACGTTATCATTTCTATACCCAATTAGAAAAAAAAACATTATTTAACAAAGAAAAAAGGTTTTTTTTTGTCTTATTAAAGTGCTTCATTTAGGGCTTGCACTGTACAACTATGTAGAAGTTCTATACTTAAACTCCAACAGACTTAATGAATCGAGATGTTACAACCAAACCCACACCACATGATAGATAAAGACACATGTCCTACATGTGAAAACAAATGAATTGTTTTTTTTTAATGAGGAAAACATATATCAATCATATGAATAATGAATAACTTTAAAAAAAAAAAAAACATGCACTATATGAAATAAAAAAGTCTAAAACCATATGTGTAAGTTAATTTTTTTCTTCAAGAGACACACACAACATCTATTGCATGCAGAGAGGTGTGCTAGTTTTCAGCCATGAATAACAGGAAAAACACAAGGAAACCAGCATAACCAACATATGCACTCTCCTCGACCACAGCAGCTTTAATCTTTTCACAGTTCATCCCACATCCTCTCACACATGTAGTTAAATACTCCTGAAGTTGTATGATGATCAGTTTCTATTTGGTGTGAGACAGAAGACTGTGATGAAGCGGTATATTGTTTTCTCTCTCCTGCTCGCGGAGGGTGTGCTCTCTGCTCAATCTGGTAAGTAGAATGGATTAGAAAACCCAATCTTCTGTATTTATATTAAAGAACAATGATTTATCAAGCAATACAGTATATTCTATCTTTATGTTTTATAATAATAAAATAATAATAATAATAATAATAATAATAAACTTTATTTTATAGAGCGCCTTTAAAAGAAGCTTCTCAAAGCGCTGTACACAAAATAAGCAGTACACAGAATTTTTTTTTTATAAAAGTTCATAAGAATAACAACAACAACAACAACAACAACAATAATAATAATAATAATAATAATAATAATAATAGAAGTAGACATCAGCAGTCAAATGCAAGTTTAAAAAAGTATGTTTTAAGTAGAGCTTTAAAAATGCCAAAGGTCTGAGCTTTCTTGCGTTCAGGAGGAAGAGATTTCCAAAATGAAGGAGCAGAGACAGGAAAAGCCCCATCACCCATAGATTTTAAGCGTGTTTGTGGAACAGATAACAGATTCCACTGTGAGGAGCGCAGTCTGTGATTTGGGGTGTAAGGAATTAATGAAGCAGATATGTTTTTTAGAACAAAAAAGATTCAAGATACAATTTTTGTCTTGTGCTTTTTTTATGGAGACATAAATGCATGTTACTGTGCATGTTAAGGAGATTTTATATTTAATTGGGCAGTGCGGTGGTGCAGTGAGTAGTGTTTCTGCCTCACAGCTCCCTGGTTTGATCCTGAGCTCGGGTTACTGTCTGTTGAGGTTTTCTCCCAGTGTTTAATATGCTTTCCTCTGGGTTCTCCAGTTTCCTCCCACCTCCCAAAAACACGACAGCAGTTGGATTGTCTATGTTAAATTTCCCTCAAGCATGAATGAGTGTGTTCCAACCAGAGTGTATTCTACCCCCTTGTGCCTAGTGTTACTGGGATGAATTCCAGATCCAGCATGACCCTGAGCCGGATAAAAACGGATAAAAGATGAATGAATGCATTGAAGGCATATTTAAGCCCATCTAGTTGATTTGCCTTTTGCTGTGGATATGTCATTTGAGATCAACATGTTTTTAACACAGTTATTTGCTGAGACTTTTTTTCTGGTCATTTGTTGAAAATGTAGTTCTGTAGCACTTGTCTCTGTGTTGGCTTGGACAGGTGGCTTCTCAAAGATTTTTTTCTTTGTTTAAAAATCTGTGTATTTTATATGGTAAAATTGATCTTTTTGAAACAAATCATTTGTACTTTGACAGCCCAGTTTAGCCAGAGTGGCACAGAGGGGACTGACATCATCCTCCACTGTGAAAATAAGGAGAGAGTGTTTTGGAGCAAGAGCACTGAGAGTGAGAGTGTGGAGCGCTATATTTTACGGAATAAAGAAGACACCACCGTGTACAAACGTGATCCAGATGACCGCTACATTGTGTTACCTGATTCGTCACTCATGATAAAGAGTCTCTCTCTCTCAGACTCAGGGATTTACTACTGTAATGGTTATGCAATGATAAATCTGACTGTGACTCCATTATCAGGTCAGTGAATATGTTTTCTGTTAAAGTATTATCAGAATGTGTCATATGACAGAGAAAGGCAGAAATTTGATGGTATTAACAGTTTTGGTTTATTAAAAAAATATATACTTTTTTTTCTACCCAATCATTTTACTAATCTGTTTCCAATTAACCTCCAGCTGTTTCTTTTTAGTAGCACTTAGTTTTCCAGCCTTGTTGCCCCGTCCCAACTTTTTTGAGACATGTTACATTACATTACAGCATTTGGCAGACGCCCTTATCCAGAGCGACTTACAATTATCTCATTTATACATCTGAGCAGTTGAGGGTTAAGGGCCTTGCTGAAGGGCTCAAGGGTGTTGTGGCCATCAAATTCAAAATGACCTTATTTTTGTCTTAAAATGGTACAAATGTACTCAGTTTAAACATTTGATGTGTTTTCTATGTTCTATTGTGAATAACATATTGCAAATCCCTGCAGTGTTTTTATTTACATTTCACACAGCGTCCCAACTTTTTTGGAATTGGGGTTGTATATATTCGTCTTTTGATCTTAAACCCAATAGCAAAAACAAAAGAACTGACCACGCCATTCCAGTACGTTCAGAGGTGACGGTATGTGACAAATAAAACCACAGACTGTTACGCCACGGCCAGCAGAGGGCACTGCGGCACGGCCTCTGACTGGTCACGTGACTCTTTTGTATTCGTTTGCTTCTTGCTTGGACATTGATTTAAGTCTGATCATGTCTCGGATTTGCCCCAGGTGTCCATGTTTTGGTTTGATTATGTTGACTATTTAAACCCCTCGGTGACTGCGCACTTCGCGCAGTATTATTTGGTTTACGTTTGTCATGTCAAGGAAGTATGACGGTATGTGCTAACGTGTAGCATGCTAGCGGTCGTAGCTAGATGTCCAGGGTTTAAGTATAGTCAGTAGAGACCGCGCTCCCTGTGTTTTGGTTGTCTGCTAAGTAATAAAGACTTTGACCTGCACCTGCATCCGCCTCCAGTCCCGTTTCGTAACGCAGACCTTTATATGTAAAAACTAATCGTGAAAATAATTATGTGAAAATTAGTTAATTATGAATAAAAAAGATCAAATGGAGAATATTCATCATGTTTAAAAGGATCATATTTGCTACATATTAAAAGTTCACGTGAAAATGTGTGAGACTTGGGGGGGAAAAACGTGCATTTCATGTGAATCATGATTAGTTCATTTGTCATGTATGCTTTTTGTTCATTTGTTTTGATGTGTTTATGAGCAAATATCTGCTGGTAACTTCATTCGAAATAAATATTGTTGACTCGTCCACCCACCAAACTTCATACAGAGCGTACCACTTCCGCTGACCTTACTCCCATACTGGTTTCTGTTTGTAGCTGCCCACAATACTTTTTTTCTAATAAACTCATTTGGTCTAAAACCCCAAATTATAAACAAATAATTAAACACTGTTGTGTTTTTCTTGCATTAATGAATGAATTAATGAACAACTGATTTCATTTGGAATTTTTAGGCTACTTGCTTAGATCAGAACAAGTCAGAACTGCTCTGATCAAGAGCATGTAAAATCTGACTGGCAAAAATTCACTTGTGTCACAGATCAGATCCTACTCACCCTGCAACCGACATTACACCTCCTCTGAGCACTAATTAACACACATTTACAAATACCACAAAATTTCACTCAGTCAGAAGTAAGGCCTGCATCTGCACCTGCATATACAGTTGAGGCCAAATGTTAACATACAACTAAGCTCACCTGTGGTGGTAAAAGTGCTTACCATTAGAGTCTGTGCCCTTTCGCCCATGATACCACCCTGAGATCTTGCAAGAGCTCAAAATGAAAACTGTGGAACTCCAATTCTTCCTTAGGAGCAATTTCAAAACAACTGAGGGTACCACAAGCATTTGTAGAATTTTTTTTTTACTCAAATATAAAAATTCTTGGGACCATACGGACATGGAATCATTCTGGAAGGAAGCAAAAATTAACTCACAGGGATGACTGAACCTTGGTCTGAAAGATTCAACTGACACTGATAACAAAAGAGAAACCGGTGAAGGAAATTGAGGCATCGGGTACCAGAGTATGTGTACATCATCATCTCATCAATTCACCAAGAGAGTCCTACATGGCCAAGGCCTGACAGGCTGTCATGCAAGGAAGAAGCCCCAACTCCAAGACTGACATTAAAAATCCGGACTGAAGGAGTGTTCTCTGGTGATGCAAAAATGGAACTGTTTGGCCAGAATGATAAGCACTATGTCCATCTTCTATACCACTTATCGTTCCTTCAGGGTCACGGGGAAACCTGGAGCCTATCCCAGGGAGCGTTGGGCACAAGGCGGGGTACACCATTCATACACTACGGACACGCCAATCAGCCTACCATGCATGTCTTTGGACTGCGGGAGGAAACCGGAGTACCCAGAGGAAACCCCCACAGCACGGTGGCACACACAGGGCCACGGTGGGAATCAAACCCCCGACCCTGGAGGTGTGAGGTGAACATGCTAACCACTAAGCCACTGTGCACCCCTAAGCACTATGTATGGAGGGAAAAAGATGAGGCTTTTAAACTTACGAGCGCCAACTGTGAAGCATGGGGGTTCCAGCATCATACTGCAGGGGTGGGTTACTGTAAAAGTGACTGGTGCATCAGGAGGAAAGAGGATTATAACAAATTACACAGGAAATGGATGGTAACATGAAATGTGTGGAGTTGTGAAAAATTGTTGTGTATTGCAAGATTTTTCTTGAGTAGAAACCTCATAGATGGCTTTCTCCAATAGCATCCAAACCACTGCCTTTAAACACGAGCACTTGCCTTTTATTTAAATGCAAACTGAAGCTTTTTTTCCCTTGCTGTCAAATGTAATATGTGTCTATAGTACTATATGTAATTATCACATTAATCACTGCAAGTTTGGTTTAATAGAACAAATGGATTCCACACTTGATTCAGCACATCCTGTTAAAATTAACTTCCATTATTCCATTATTCCATGAGTAGAGTATAAGAGTATTCTGAGTAATATATAAAGTATTTGTTTGGAAGAAGAGGATTAGAAGCAGAAGAGTGTAAATTTCCACAAAAAAAAAAAACATGCGTGATGTCAAGTCAGTGCCAGAAACGGCATTCAACTACACTACCAATAGTACAACATGGCCGCTACGGACTACAACACCCATCTCCAACAGAGACCGTCATGTTCGAGTTCACCATATTACTGATTACACACACATGTTCACAATTACAGACCACAGTATATAAGGACTCTCAAGCCACACTCACTTTGCAAAGCCTTTGTATGATTATAGTCTTCCTGGTTACGGATCTTGTTCTGCGCGTCATGTTTTTGCCTTAGCCTTGCCTAGTTCACGTTGCCTAGTTTGCTAATCACCTGGGCCCAGTCGTTCAAAAGGTTTAATCTGGATCAGAGTGATCCATTTTTGAGAATCCCATGTTTTGCTATACAGGATCAAGTAATCCATCTTACTTTTGTGACGGTTTTTGAAAGCAAAATTGTATCCCAAACACAGGAATCCCAATTCTACTAAAAATTTTGAACACATACTGAAGGTTTGATCTAGATCAAAAGCAAGATTGGATTACATGATCTATTCTGGTATATCTGATTTCAGAATCCCTTTTTTCTTTTGAACAACCCATTTTCAAGATTAGAGCCAATCCGATCAGATTACTTCTGAGCAACTGGGCCATGATCTCTGCCTGTTATTTGACTACGCTCTTGCCTTACGTTTAGGAAGGGTCTGCCTGTGTCTTCAATAAAGCTGCTGTTTACCTGCACTTGCATTAGCGTCTGCCTCGTGACACCGGACTGTGTGTCCTGGAAAGATCCAGACTTTAACCTGTTTCAAAACCCACTGAATAACTAAAGTCAGACACCATTTAAAGCCATTGACCCAGATCTCATTACAGTAACTGTAATTACATCTGAAGTCTGAATATCGATGTGCACAATTACAGTATTAAATCCTCACTTTGAGTGTGTAAATTAACAAACTTTGAACACTGGACAAATCCAAGATCAAGACAACAATCCAAACTAGATATCTATAATGTACAGTGGGTATGAACATTGGGTCCCTGGTCAAACAGCGTGTTTTTGTTTACTACAGTTTCTATATTAATATGCATTGCATGTTTTGTTTTGGGAAAAATCAGTGAATGTTCATGTTTTGGCAGCCGGATTCAGTCAGAGCCGCACAGAGGGGAGAAACATCAAACTGCCCTGTGATGATGATGGGGAAGTCCTCTGGACAAAACACACAAATGACAAGAAAGTGGAGTTAATTCTTTTTGTTGAAGAAGAGAAAGGTGTCTTCATATGCAAACGTGATCCTGATAGCCGATATATAGTTTTGCCGGATTCATCACTCCTTATAAAGAAAGCTTTAGTCTCTGACTCTGGAATTTACCACTGTGATGGTGATCTATTCATCAATCTGACCATCATGCCATCAGAAGGTGGGCGAAAATTTTTTTTTTTTTTTTTTAAGGTTAACTTTTAACCATTAAAGTAGAAAATGAAATTGCCATATGTTGTTATTAACAGTGTGTTTTTTTGTTTTGTTTTTTTTTGTTGTTTTTTTTAAATATGTGCAAAAATTATGTCTCAATTCTGTGGATATTTTCGATGACATTGGGTCATATAGAGATTTCAGTTAAGTGCAGGACTATTTAATACTAAAATTGTTTGTTTAGACATCAGACGTACCTATAGACGTATAGACATACCTATAGACGTGAGTGAGGAGCAGTATTAGGTCCAGCTACACTGACTGACAGTTTGATATAACCACAGTATGTCAGACTGAAATGTATATTTTGGCTGTAAAAATTGAATTGTCATATTAAATACAGAAATATGAAAACATTTATTAATTAATTACTGTTATCGTTTATCCAAAGCCAATTATTTTTTTCACTCAAAGGAGATTGGAGGAGATGCATCTTAATTAGTGACATTTATTTCATGAACCCATTTTTATGGGTAAAATTAAGAATATCATTAGAAGTGAGCTGTAAGCATATCAGATGAGTGTTCAGTCAGCTTATCATTCAAACTATGGGTATGTTTTCTTCACAGGAGTGTGCACTGAATTAACTAAAACATCTGACAACTCAGAAATTATAACAATTTATTACAATAAATTATATACAGTTGCATCTTGTGCACACATTTTCATGACCTCGATTTAGTATCTCATCTTGTGTCTCTTGCTTTTACACTATATGGCCAAAAGTTTGTGGACACCTGACCAATCACACCCACATGTGATTGTTGAACATCCCATTCCAGAATTATTCCCCCGTTGCTGTTATAATAACCTCCTCCACTCTTCTGGGAAGGCTTTCCACTAGATTTTGGGGCGCGGCTACTCACCAAACCTACTCACTTCTTCTGCCCAAATTTTCTATTCCAGACTGTTTGGGCAATAGATTTGTGTTTAAAGGAGGTGTTCTAGATACTATTGAAAAACCCTGTCTTGTGCACTTCTACTTTAATTGTTGAACTAATTTGTTGCATGTGCAGCTTTTTTATGTAATTGAGGGGTCTTTTATGATCCTTGTCATCAAACATCATTTAGCCAGTGGCACCAACATTTTAAAATTACTAATTTTATTTAATGTGACATTAAGAGAACTGAAAATTTAGAGATTTGAGAAAACTGCACACAGTTGCTCGTTGATTGGATTCACTCACCCAGTACTTAATAATCTGGCATCCCAGTGTAGGCACCTTATCATATTGCATCCTTATACTGTTTGCATCTATTTTAAATATGCTGAAGATAAAATACTAGTATTTTATTTTAAAACAACAACTCTACAATCCATCTAATTTAGTTATACCCATAAAGATAAATTGTTTCTCCAGAACTTGAAGTAGAAGGCCTGAAATTGTTGTATTTAATGTGCATTTTATTCAACCTCCTCAGCCCAGTTCACTTTAAGAGTCCCAATAAATCTTAAAAAGAAATAAAGCTTAGTGTTCGCTTTTAAAAATGTCATCAAGTTTATTCCATGTATAGAATTTTCTTGTGAATTTAAGAAGTAGGGTCATTTGGATAAGTTTCCATGCCTGACTATGTGTTCTGGACAGACGAGAACAGAACCCAGTGAATAACCACAACTAAAATCATCCCTGACTTAAAGCCACTGACCCAGTGCTCTAGTTTCACTTTGACACAGCTGGCACGAATTTACTGAACACAAGATGTCTGTTAAAAATAAAGACTAAAGAAGTGCAGGTGGTCAGATATTCTAGATCTTTACTTTTACATCTAGATGTATTTGTTTGTATGTGTCGATGTCAAAATCTAATCAAAGTCCAGAAAACTGTGCTTGCATTTGAATTCTGCCAAACAACTATAAATGTGAAAAACATATTGTGACTGTTAAATGATATTGCTAATAAGACCAATGTATTATTATTAATAATAATTATTATTGTTGATAATAAGGAGTAAGCGGTAGAAGATGGATGGATGGATGGATGGATTATTGTTGATAATTAATTTGATCAAATTATCACAAACATGATTGCTCTTCTATGTTCTAGTTTTATCAAAGTCCTTGGCGAACACCTACACAGCTATATCTGCCACGAGAGAAGCCACAGGTAAGACAAGAACTAAAAAAATACAGCAGTGGTAGTGCAGCTAACCCCCAACTACACACACAGAGTGCATACACACTCACACTAACACATATACACACTGAGCAGGACAGGGAAGGAGGGCGACAAGGAAATCCCCACTGTCTTATCCACATAATACAGATGTTATACCAATGACTATTCAGTTTCTCAGGTTGCTGTGTGTTCTGCTTGAGGAGAAGGGCCTGCACTAACAAGTCCTGACTTAGCACCCCAAATTCTTCCACATTTTGGTGGAACATTTCGTCATGGTATCCAGGGAGTCAGATGTAGTGGCTGAATTTTTTAAAATAACAAAACAAGTAAAAGAAACAAGCGAAGACTGGAAAAGGAATGACTAACACAAGGAGCTAGACAAGGGAATTTGGAGGCCGAGTCAACACCTTGAACTCGCAGTGTGTCAGGGAGCATTATCCTGCTGAAAGAGGCCATTGCCATTAGGGAATACAGTTGCCATGAAGGGGTGTACTTGCTCTGCAGCAGTGTTTAGGTAGGTGGTACGTGTCAAAGTAACATCCACATGAATGCCAGGACCCAAGGTTTCCCAGCAGAACATCGCCCAGAGCGTCACACTGCCTCTGCCGATTTGCCTACTTCCCATAGTGCATCCTGGTGCCATCTCTTTCCCAGGTACGTGACACACACACACACACACGCACACACACACACACACCCGGCCGTCCACATGATGTAAAAGAAAATCTGATTCATCAGACCAGGACACCTTCTTCCATTGCTCCATGGTTCAGTTCTGATGCTCACGTGCCCATTGTAGGAGCTTTCAGTGTTGGACAGGGGTCGGCATGGGCGCTCTGACCGGTCTGCAGCTACGCAGCTCCATACACAGCAAGCTGTGATGCTCTGTGTGTTCTGACACCTTTCTGGCAGAGCCAACATCTTCCATAGGATCGGACTAGATGGGCTAGCTCACCACACGCATCAATGAAACCTGTCACTGGTTCACCGGTTCTCATTCCCTGGACCACTTTTTGTAGGTACTAACCACTGCATACCAGGAACATTCCACAAAACCTGCCATTTTGGAGATGCTCTGACCCAGTCGTCTAGCCAGCACAACTTGGCTATTGTCAAAGTCGCTCAGATCCTTACGCTTGCCCATTTTTACTGCTTCCAATAGATCAACTTTGAGAACGGACTTTTAACTTGTTGCCTAACAAATCCCACCCCCTGACAGGTGTTATTGTAACAAGATAATGAATATTATTCACTTCACCTGTCAGTGGTTTTAATGTAATGGTTGATCAGTGTATATTTAAATATAACAAATTTTTGCTACACAAAAAGAAAAATTATTTACATAGATCTATCTATCTATCTATCTATCTATCTATCTATCTATCAGTCTATCTATCTATCAGTCTATCTATCTATCTATCTATCTGTCTATCTATCTATCTATCTATCTATCTATCTGTCTGTCTATCTATCTATCTATCTGTCTATCTGTTTGTCTATCTATCTATCTATCTATCTATCTATCTATCTATCAGTCTATCTATCTATTTATCTGTCTGTCTGTACTTATTGTTTGCCTTTTCAACCCTGTTTTGACAGCCAATGGCACAGAAGGAAGTAACATCATCCTCCACTGTGAAAGTCAGGGGGAGGCGACTTGGAGTAAATACAATGATGAAGGGAGAATGGATCTCCACATTTCTCAGGATAAGGGTGACCCCGCCATATGCAAACTTGATCTAGACAACCACTTCAATTTATTATCTCATTCATCACTCGGGATAAGGAATCTCTCTTTGTCAGACTCTGGGATTTACTACTGTAATGATGCTCCAGTGGTGAATTTGACTGTCACTCCATTAAGTGGTGGGTAGACTTTTTAATTTCTATATATTTTTTTTTTTTAGACATTTCTTTATTTATATTTCCTTTGGCATAGATGTGGGCCACATTAGCAGCTGTCATCTGGCACAAGTAATGGAGTGAATGATGACTCCTCTTTTAAAAATAATAAACTCTTCCCTTAGTATTGGTTAGTTCCTCAATCTTTTACGCTAGCAATTATAAAAACTATTGTCTATGCATCCATTGAATATGTATCCCTGATCCTTCTCAGCTATCAAACTATAGGCCTTTCCATTCATCTCCAAGATCCTAGAAAACCTTGTAGACCAAACTTATTCTTGTAAATGAAATCTTTCAGTCAGGATTTAGGCCTCATCACCGCACTGAAACAGCACTGGTTACAGAGGTAAATTACCTTGCGTGTCTTCCTTTATCTTAGCACAGCTTTTTATACCATTGATCATTACATTCTTCTAGATATACTAGAAAATGTTGTTGGAGTTAGTAAAGTTTGGTGTTCCACAAGGCTCTGTTCTAGGCCCACTGCTCTGTTCTCTATATGTTACCTCTGTGGTACACACAATTTTTTATAAACATGTTATTAGCTTTCACTGTTATGCCCATGACACACAGATATTTGTTTCAGAAGCTTAATTAAAACAAGACAGAAATACTTTTTCTAGAACCACAGGTAGCTAGAGGTAAGCATTGTGATTACATAGTAACTCTGCTTGGCCTTGCAGCAATGAAAGACCTTGGTGTGATTGTTAACTCCAGACTCTCATTTGAAGCTCATGTAGATAATATTACTCAGATTCCATTTTTTCATCTCAGAAATATCACTAAGATAAGAAATATAATGACAGCAGCATCATAAGACTGTCATATCACACCCAGGACTGAGCCAGACCCACATGTATACAGCCAGAGCAATGCTGTAGCACAACTACATCTCAACCAGAAATAAACCATATTGTAAATGTAAACATGGCCCACACCTGGAAGTTATGTGGCTTATTTGTGTTGAATGTGACACTCCCACCACCATGCTTGACTGTAGGCAAGACACACTTGTCTTTGTACTCCCCACCTGGTTGCCACCACACACGCTTGACACCATCTGAACCAAATAAGTTTATCTTGGTCTCATCAGACCACAGGACATGGTTCCAGTAATCCATGTCCTTAGTCTGCTTGTTTCCGGCAAACTGTTTGTGGGCTTTCTTGTGCATCATCTTTAGAAGAGGCTTCCTTCTGGGACGACAGCCATGCAGACCAATTTGATGCAGTGTGCGGCGTATGGTCTGAGCACTGACAGGCTGACCCCCCCACCCCTTCAACCTCTGCAGCAATGCTGGCAGCAGACGACCTCTGGATATAACGCTGAGCACGTGCATTCAACTTCTTTGGTGGACCATGGCGAGGCCTGTTCTGAGTGGAACCTGTCCTGTTAAACCGCTGTGTGGTCTTGGCCACCGTGCTGCAGCTCAGTATCAGGGTCTTGGCAATCTTCTTATAGCCTACGCCATCTTTATGTAGTGCAACAATTCTTTTTTTCAGATCCTCAGAGAGTTCTTTGCCATGAGGTGCCATGTTGAACTTCCAGTGACCAGTATGAGGGAGTGTGAGAGCGATGACACCAAATTTAACACACCTGCTCCCCATTCACACCTGAGACCTTGTAACACTAACAAGTCACATGACACCGGGGAGAGAAAATGTCTAATTGGGCCCAATTTGAACTTTTTCACTTGGGGGTGTACTCACTTTTGTTGCCAGCGGTTTAGACATTAATGGCTGTGTGTTGAGTTATTTTGAGGGGACAGCAAATTTACACTGTTACACAAGCTGTACACTCACTACTTTACATTGTAGCAAAGTGTCATTTCTTCAGTGTTGTCACATGAAAAATTATAATCAAACATTTACAAAAATGTGAGGGGTATACTCACTTTTGTGAGATACTGTACATATATATAAATTAATTTAGAGAAATTATTTTCTATGAATACCAGTTACAAAATTAGATAAATTTACAAACTGGTATTAGAAATGAACTTTTAAAATGCCTTCAATTTCAATAGCAAAATAATAATTAATTTAAATGTCATTTTAGTATTAATTGCAAGTATGTTTTTTTCCCAGTTTGTTTATTTGTTTATTTTTTTGAGTGAAATGCATGTCTGCTAGGAAATTGAAACTTTAGCAAGCTATTTAGCAAAAGGAAATTCCATTATTTTCTTAATAATGCCACAACAAAGTTCACAAATTCATTAAAAACATTTTTTTTAAAAACTGGCCATTGGCAGTACTCACACAGTCTAACCAAATGGACAGCAGAGAGTAAATAAGGCTTCTGTGTCGGTCAGCTACAGTGAGAACGGATTAAGACATTGGTACTTGGTATTTCTGGTTGATAATCTTTACATTATCATTAGCAGTTTTCATTTGATTTAATTGTCCGCACCATGATTTAGTATCAGTAGCAACTACTAACTATTATCAGTAGTGTTTTATATACACATTCAGTAGTGTTTTTATATACACGTGTTTCTTTACAAAATCACATCCTTTTAAATTATTTTAATAGATGTCTGCTAGTTTAGGTGTCACTAAATTAAAAATATATATTATTTTTCCCCCTCAGTAAAAATATGGATAGAGTGTAGTAATAACAATAACAAATTTAACTTTCTTGCCTCACTTTCTCCACGTTTTGTATCCTTTGGTAAAATATAAAAAAACAAAAAACAAAACCCTTTTCTTTCTGCTGCAGTGAAGCCCAGTTATCAGTCAGCTGGTGGAATTAGTTCTGATCACTATCAGCTCCTTTCCTAACAGTTCTGTGAATTCATTTCTCCTGACAAGTTTAATATGAACTCTTCATTCATGTTTTTGAAGCCCAATTTAATCAGACTCGCACAGAAGGGACAAACATCATGCTCTACTGCTACAGTGAGGAAAGAGCGTTTTGGACCAAAGACATCAATGAAGTGGGACTGGACGTCATTTTTTCTCAAGAGAAAGAAAACACAATCACATATAAACGTGATCCAGACAAACGCTACACTATATTATCTGATTCATCACTCGTGATAAGGAATGCGGTCGTGTCCGACTCTGGGATTTACTACTGTAAGCATTCTCCAGTGGTCAATCTGACTGTCTTCCCATTAAAAGGTGAGAAAATATTTATACTTCTTACATTTAATTCTTTTGAGCGTTTCAATTATAAGCAACTAAAAGAATGAGAGAAAACGAGTGAGCATCCCATGGTATTCACACATGAAAGTAAAGGAAAGGAAATCCTTCTCTGATCTGTTAGAAACCAGGTGAGTTTTCAGTGAAAACATGTCTTGCAGATAGATGAGTATTCTTTCTGATATGTGGATTAGATATGTGGGGACTCTTTTTTTGTATTGTTGTAAGATACATCATAAGATGTGCCGGGATACATCCTCAGTGATGTTCCTGAGGTCGTCGGATGTTTCGGGTCCGTCAACATCATACACCCTCGCTTATGTGACCCAGCCGGGGTTGATCCGACCCTGGCTTGTGTCCCAGTAGCACTGGCCCATGGCTTGCTCCTCTTAATCCAACGCCATATAGAGGTATATAAAAAAAGTCGTCTCATGCAGCTAACTGTAGAATTAGTTCGCTGCATTTTAGCCTAACAAAGTATACAGTATTTAGCTGCTTTCTTTATTACCTGCATTGCTGTTTTTTCCACCATTCAGCTAGTCAACATCCCAATAGCAGGCACCAGTACACCAATCTATGGAACCCCCTACGTTTAACACTTTTCACTCATTTGTGAAAGTGCAGCTACGTGACTGTTGCAGTAACAAACATGAACAAAAGCTTGAGCTGGAACAACATTCGTCTTAGAGCTCCTTGGTTCCTATGTTCCTTGGTTCCTAAATAAATGCATTAAAGTAACAAAAGTTGAAAAGGTTTTGTAGCATAATTCTCTCTCTCTCTCTCTCTCTCTCTCTCTCTCTCTCTCTCTCTCTAGGTGGAGTGAGTGAGGTTGAGCGAGTGCTGATGTTTGGGGGTGTTGGTTTGGCATTTCTTTCTTTTCTCCTGGCTACAGTCGCTGCAAGCAGAGTGGTTTTCCATCAAGCCTGGCAGGCAGGAAGAGACTCAGTTCAACCCAACTCGGATTAGAAGAGACTGAAGTGCTACACCTTCATTCATCAGACTAAGAAAAGAATTTTAGAAGATCAGTGATTTTTCAGCAATGCATTTATTAACATAAAGCCCTGATTGTAATGCTTGATTGTTTTAAATATCCTTTTATTATTATTATTTTTATTATTAGATGGTCAGACTGGTCCTCATCTGTCTTAACTGTGTACAAACTATATATCCTAAAAATGTCTGTAATTTTCCATTAAGGCTTTTTTTTTTTTTTTTTAAATAAATAAAATAAAAAGTTAACCTTTTGAAATTAGTCCCTTCTTCTTCCTAATATCCAAACAGTGAAATATAAGTTTCTTACCACAAGGTATGTACTTTTGACTAAATAAAACCCAAGCCAAAGTATAACTTATATATATTTTAAGTGATAAACATATTCAATAAGTTAATCCAAAATGCTCTGAAGTGTGAAATTTGATTGTTGGAATTTAAACCAAATCCAATAAGTATAAGGGACAGCAAACTCAAGACCAACTATGTATTCCTTCTCATGTGCATGTTACTGTATGAGAAGACAGGATACAGCACAACACTTTTAATTTCATAAAATTTAATTTTAATTACATAAAATGACACACTTCACTATTACATAGCATGTATAGTCAAGGATTTAAAGGATTCAAGTTTTATTGTCATCATGTTTTACCCAACAAAAATTCTGTTAGTGACATCCCAAGTCTACAAAATTACAAAAAGGCCCAAAAATATACAGTGTCAATACAAAATAACAATAAATATACAATAAATACTGGTACAACAATATAACATACAAAACAATCTCAAAACAGGGAAATGAACTTGTTCAATTAAAACCTTTCTAGAAATCCATATATTATATTATTCCGAGTAATTTACAAAGAGAAATAATTAATTTTTAAAAATAATGAAGATTTATAGTGTAATGATTGAATAAAAATAAATGAGATAGAAATAAATCTCATTAATGCCAAAGTTAATGCTAAAGGGTGATGTAATTGCTTTTCAAAGAGTCCTGAAAAGCAAGGGTAAACAGAAATATTATAATAAATAAATAAATAAATAGATAGATAGATAGATATAGATATAGATATAGATATATATTTGCAGACAGATATATTTGGAGTTGCAAGGCTATTCAGTTATACAAGCTGACCTGTAATTCAAAAATGTATTAACTAGTCATCTTTCCCATCCATCTTCTATACCGCTTATCCTTTTCAGGGTCGCAGGGGAACCTAGAGCCTATCCCAGGGAGCATGGGGCACCAGGCAGGGTACACCCTGGACAGGGTGCCAGTCCATCGCAGGGCACAATCACATACACACTCACACACCCATTCATACACTACGGACACTTTGGACACGCCAATCAGCCTACCATGCATGTCTTTGGACTGGGGGAGGAAACCGGAGTACCCGGAGGAAACCCCCGCAGCACGGGGAGAATATGCAAACCCCACACACACACATGGTCTTGGTGGGACTGGAGGTGTGAGGCAAACGTGCTAACCACTACGCCACTGTGCGCCCCTGTCATCTTTCCCAGTACACTTAAAAAAGCAGTCAAAATGTGTGTTTCAGATTTTAAGAAGCCAAGGAATAGAGCTATGTTGAGGCTCTGCTGTTAATTGTAGATACTGTGAAAATGTTCAATAGTAGTTACTACAAGCCATTTCAATATTTTTATTTGCAAGTTGCAGGCTGAATGATGTAAGAGGACAGCCAACTCGGCCTTGTGCCAACACCAGAGGGTGGCAGAGATTAACCAGAGACGTTGGGTGCGTCTCAACCAGCTCCACAGTTCAGTAGGTAGTGAATCAGTATATAGTGTACATGAGCTGGGGAAGTGGTAAGGACCCTGGCTCACTGCACATTGGGATACCAATAACTGAATTTCAGTTTGACTTGACTACGTATCCGTGCTGTAAAATGTCACCACAAATGAAAAACAAAATATTTAAGTTTTATGTCATATAAATTTGTTAGTTTAATCACACGTATTTCTGTCATAATACGCCAAGCAGGATTGTAGGCAAGCTTATGGATTTAAAAAAAAAAACATTAAACACTTAAAAGTCGTTATACTCAAACAAACCGCATATAGAATGCAAATAAAGTTGAAAATCGCTAACGTAAGTCATCATTTAACAGCTACAACAACAATAATCAGCTGCTTACATTTGTAGACAGAGTTAGCTGAGAGGCTTCAGAAAACATGATATAATTTCCAGTAAGGGAACATAGTGAACATCGATGCTCCCTGGTTTTTGTAGTGCATTGTGGGATTTTTTAGAGAGCGAACGATCCAGTGCACTGGAAGAATTTTGCAATTGATACAACGCTTAAAATGGCTGCCTCGTTGATCAGCGCTCTGACTACTGAACTAGGGAGCTGGTTGAAATATATCCATTGACACACCAGCTCCAGAGATTAGTCACTGATTAATCATTATCAATGGCAATTACCCCATCTGTGCTTGGCTTTATTCCTTGGCTTCATCAAATCTGAAACACACATTCTGACTGCTTTTTTACCATGTGCCTGGATTTCTTTACTGTCTGCTTCACTGGTTTGTCCACTACCCCGAATAATCAACATGCTCACAGTAGGGACTAGTGAATGTATGTTATGGTAGTGCCAGAAAGTTCAGAACTACACTACCCACCAGCATGTCACATGCCTCACTAATCACTCTCACCTGTGTCTCGTTATGCCTGGTTAGCACCACTATTTAAGTTCTAATGTTCAGTGTCTTACTGTCAAGCTTTTGTTGTAGTTGTTATATGTGCGTACGTATGCCACATTACTGCTTACAGTCTGTATGCGTCTTCACTCTTTTGTTTATTTTGACTTTATTTTCTCCAAAAAATTCCAATTCCTGACAGTAGTATGATCAAGTTTGCAAATGGATTCATCAATTTTAACTTAAGACAAAAGCCTTCATTTGTTGCATATGCATTACAATTCAGTGAAATTCATTTCTTCACATATCCTAACTTATTAGGAATTTGGGGTCAGAGCATACAGTCAGTCATGGTACGGTGCTTCTGATGCAGATAGGGTAAAGGGTCTTGCTCAAGGGCCCAATAGAGAGCAGGGGTAAGATGTTATACAGAAGAAGTTTTAGTAGTCTAACCTTGACAAGGGACTGCCCAAGCACCTGACTGGCTTCTACAGAGAGGAAAGGCTGGATCCTCTGTCACAAAAGAGAAATGTGCATGACCAAGTCAGGGTAACAAGATGAATAAATAATAATAGCTGGTCCAAAACCACACAAAGGATTTGTTCATTGTCATATGGTGTGATTTGTACGTTTTCCATGTCAAGGGAATCTCAGCTCAGTCCTGCTGGGATTTAGCTTCAGGTGATGAGCTGCCATCCATTGTGAGATGCCTGAGAGACATGCTAATATCCAAGCATGAACAGGACTGTCCAGGGGGAGAATGTGTTTTGTGTCATCAGCATAGCAGTGATATAAATAGCCATGTGAGGATATGACTTTGTAGAGACGGGTAAATAAAAGTGAAAAAGAAGAAAGCCAAACACCAAGCCTCGTGGGATCCGAGTGGAGCAGATGTGGACTCCTTCAATGTCACTTTTCAGCTAGAAAGCAAACCACTGCCATACTGGACCACTGACTCCAATTCCCAACACCAAGTAATCAGCAGTCAGGGAGGAGGAGAAGAAAGAGAGAACAAGAATAGTGCTAGAGAAAGGCCAAAATCAGAAAACCTGTCCTTGAAAGGTAAACGTCAAAAAGCGTCTTTGCTTTGGGGAAATGAGGACATACAAACATAGATCACACACATCCACTGATGGCTGCACAGAATAAATAAGATCTGATAGCCTTAAAATGCAAAACACTATGGCTTTTAGAATCTAGAATCAGACAGAATAGACTGTCTTTCTTCTGAACACAGAGGAATCCTGAATCTGAACACCACGTTCTGAACCTTGGGGTCTGATCTCATGGAACAGAGCATCAAACTTAGTGGAGTAATATACTAACCAGACAATGCAACTAAAACTTCTTTGGCTACAGATCTCAGAGCCATGCTAAAATATTTTGTGTGAAATGATTTTTTTTCTTGTGGCCACATGAAACTATATTTTCATGGCGTCTCTAGTACTACATAATATGTAAATATGTAAATTATCAACTATCCACAGCTCAGTAAGTTGTACTTCACTCCCAGATCATTAGTGAGTTTGTGTGGTGTGTTTTCTCTCGTCCACAGTGTGTGTCATTGTGCTGTATCACATCCTCCCCCTCAGCACCTGCAGTCGCTCCCAGCTGCAGCAGTGCTTCTCTGTGTACTCTCACTGACCAAGGTTTTTGTACGGCGCTCTAACACTGTGTGAACACTGAGACACCTCTAATCTGAAGGTCACTAAGACAGTAGTAATCTCCTGCATCTTCAGCCTGGACTCCACTGATGGTCAGAGTGAAGTCAGTGTCAGATCCACTGCCGCTGAAACGAGCTGGAGTGCCTGAGAATAATTTATTAACGTGGTTGATCAGAAGTTTAGGAGTTTCTGCAGATTTCTGCAGATACCAGTGTAGATAGGTACCACTATACACTCTGAGATTGGTTCTACAGTTGATGGTGACTGTTTGTCCTGGATCAGCAGTTTGCACTGAAGGAGTTTGAGTCACAATCACCTGACCTCTGGATCCTGAAGAGAAACATAGATTGTGTTTATTTGCTGTAAAGTGGTGTAGAATTAGTATGAAATGAAGTGTGTGAGGCTGTGAGTTGATGTTAAACTCTCACCTTGAGTCCAGAGGGCCAGTGTGCAGATGAAGACGCTGATCAAAGTCATGGTTGCTGTGGGTGAAATTATGGAGCTGCAGCTCTCAGTCATGAAGTGTTAAAGTCACAGGGCTATAAACACTCGCAGAGCACTGAAGCATGGACTGCTGATGCAAAGTGTGTGTGTGTGTGTGTGTGTGTGTGTGTGTGTGTGTGCACTGCAGTGTGACAGAGGTTTTTGTACGATGGTTTCAGAAGATTGTATCACTGTGGTGGACTTTTGGTGGAGGCTCCAAACTTATCGTGAAAAGTAAGCGTGTTTTCTTCTTTTAAGATAAAATATCTTGAAATTAGACCTACAGAATAGTTTTTAACACATGAAGCTCTAATGAGTCATTCATGTCAGTACTATAAAGAATTTATTCTATGAAAATTCAGTAAATGTGTAATTAATTTACAGTAAAGATTCAGTCATTTTAAAAGTACGTGTTATGGTCTCACTAAACCAACTCAGTGTTTCCTACATGAAGTATTGTTTAAGTGGAAAATCCAGGAGAAAAGTGCTGGCTGTTAGTTTTGAACAGTGATTATTTCTGTAAGCAGCTACATTTGTATTTGCTGCAGTCAGTTGCGCTGAAAGAAATAGCAATATCTTTATAAATATTTTTAAAATAGATTTTAATTTTCACAGATGAACTACAGTTTGGGATTCACTGTAGATCACTGTATTACTTCAGTATGTTAGGATTCTCAAATTGAATTGTTTCACTGTTAAGGGTGAGGGACAGCTCAGGATGTTTCTGTTGTTTCTATCGTTTGAGGTCTAATTGTGATCAATCTTGTTCATTGCGAGTTAACAAATGAAGTTCTAGTGGCTCCATGATGTAAAGACTAACTAGGAAATGTTCTCCTTCTACTGGAACGTGTTCATGCTGCTGCAGAGATTCCAGTTTTGCTTCTGTTTGAGTTCACAGAATTTACACAATATTTCTAAATGTGTGTGTGTTTGTTGTCTCCAGCGGGTCCCACAGCTCCCTCCGTGTCTCTGCTGCCTTCGTCTCCTCTGCAGCTGTGTGAGGGATCGGCCTCGCTGCTCTGCCTGCTGTCTGGCTACTCTCCACAGGGGGCGCTGGTGAGCTGGACAGTGGACGGCTCAGAGGTGAAGGACGGGGTTCTGACCAGCGCAGAAGAACCGAAGAAGGACGGGTACACACGCAGCAGCACCCTGACCCTCAGCAAAGCACTTTGGGAAAAGGGGGAGGAGTTTGTCTGTAGGGTCTCCCATGACAACATTAACCATCCGGTCACGTTCAGAAAGAGTCAGTGTGAAGTCTAACAGCTCCAAGATAGAGTCTAACACTGAGCTGCTTCTGATCCATCTACAATAGTGTTTCAATTCTACACAATGCTGACATTTCTGTCTTTACTCTCTTCACTGTCCTGTTGCTCTTCCTGTAGTTTTTGCTGAAATAAAGCTGAGTTTTTGACGTTGTGTGTTCTTTATTAGAGTTAATAGTCATTATCAGTGTGATGAGAGAGTGTGTTTAGCTGTAGATTCAGTGCTGTGTGTTGTGCTTCAGTGAGTTTGACTGAAGGAAGTTGAACATCTGGTGAAGTTTCTGCTCTATTCTGGGAGAAAGAAACACATTTAGCCTGGTTAATGTAAATCTCAGATACACCTCACTGCGCTCGCTCGCTCGCTCTCTCTCTCTCTCTCTCTCTCTCTCTCTCTCTCTCTCTCTCTCTCTGAAAGCTAACAATGAGCCATAGTTACAGATCTAAACTGTCATAGTCCTTGTCTCCTCATGCCATTTTAATCTGCTTTCAGAACTGGTCCTGGCGCTGAGAGTACTGAATTTGAATACCAAATTTTCTTCAGGTGTCAGTTAATCCAAAAAATATATATATTATCCTATTTATAATATAAAACTTATAATATGAAATTTTTAAAAGGCAAATCTCAAAAATCATCTTTATTTTGGGGAAATGAGAACATAAAAATATGCATCACACACATCCATTGATGGCTGCACAGAATAAATAAGATCTGATAGCCTTAAAATGCAAAACACTAGGGCTTTTAGAATCTAGAATCAGACAGAAAAGACTGTCTTTCTTCTGAACACGGAGGAATTCTGAATCTGAACACCACGTTCTGAAACTTGGGGTTTCAATCTCATCTCTATCCAAGAGCAAATAAACTTCATGGAACAGAGCAGCAAACTTAATGGAGTCATATATTGACCAGACAGTACCCACAAAACAGCAGAACTGAAGTTTTTACCATTGACCTCTGCTCAGGTGTAGATAATTATGGTGATGAAAGCAGCTGCATGGTTAAGGCCTGAGAGCAGAACTCCATTTAAGGCTTGCATTAGGTTAGGTTGATGGGACTTATGTGGACAAAGAAGTACCTAGCTGTGTTGTTTTGAGGTTGTCACATGGCTAGTCCATTTGGCTGTGTTGATTTTTGAAAAAATGCTTTTCTCTCTGTGGCTTCTATGGCCACATTAAACTATACTGCATTCACAATTTGTGCACAAATAAAAAATTTAAAAAAAACAAAACAAACACTTTTCCTGGCCTCTGTAGGGGTAAGTTGTACTTCTCTCCCAGATCATTAGTGAGTTAGTGTGGTGTGTTTTCTCTCGTCCACAGTGTGTGTCATTGTGCTGTATCACATCCTCCCCCTCAGCACCTGCAGTCGCTCCCAGCTGCAGCAGAGCTTCTCTGTGCACTCTCACTGACCGAGGTGTTTGTACAGCGCTCTAACACTGTGTGAACACATCACCACTATGGAAACTCAGACAGTAGTAATCTAATGCATCTTCTGTACCAGATCCAAAGTGTCGCTGCTCTGCTTGCTGTCTGGCTACTCACCACAGAGTATTGTTGAAGAAGTTGAAGAAGTTCACCCTGACCCTCAGCAGAGACCTCTGAAAAGGGGGAGGGGTTTATTTGTATAGTCTCCCATGATGCTATCAATCATCATCAAATGTCCAGTCTTGCTCAGAAAGATGTGAAGGCTAGTTGATCTAAGATATAGTCTAACATAGAGCTGCTTATGATTCATATACAATAGAGTTTCAATTCTACACAATGCTGACATTTCTGTCTTTACTCTGTTCATTGTCCTGTTGCTCTTTCTGTAGTGTTCAGTTTTTATTTGAGTTATTTTATTTTTTTAAATAAAGCTGAATTTTGGACATTAGAGTTAATAGTAATGATCAGTGTGTTCAGTGAGTTTGACTGAAGTTGTTCAGTGGGAGAAATGAAACTATTCAGTCCGGTTAATGCAAATATCATATCTGCAAATTCTGTACACCTCATTGCTCTCACAGCAGTAACTGGCTGCTTGCGTTCATGATCTGAAAAGTACATTTCCCAACCGTGTGATTTTTCTGACAGGTCATTTCAAACACAGTAACATAAGACATGATCTACCTAAATACCATCAGCTGATCAGCTGCCCCACTCAGGAGGAAAACCTTTGACCGTTTCTACACCACCATTAAAGGGACATTCTGTTGTTTTTCTCTTGGTAACTCAGGAAGCTCTATGATCATACTTGTACCTACATACAAAAGGAAACTGGACTCCACTGACTGGGAGGCAATGGAAAGCAGGTGTAACAGTATTGATGAGTATACTGATGCAGTTACATCCTACATCTCTGTTCATCCCCAAGAATTCCACTGTGAGGTACAATAACGACAAGACAGGGTTTTGGCCATTTTACAGGAAAATGCATCCAAATTAATCGGGAGGAACTTGACAACGATCCAAAACACACTTCCACCTCAACACAGGACTTCATCAGGGGGAAAGTGGAAGGTTTTAGACTGGACAAGTCAATCACCAGACCTTCACCCAACTGATCCGCATCTCACCTCCTGAAGAGGAGACTGAAGGGAGAAACCCCCCGAAACAAACAACTACTGAAAGAGACTGCGGTAAAAACCCTGGAGAAGCTTCACAACAGAAGAAACCAACAGTTTGGTGTCAGTGAGTCGCAGGATTGATGCAGTTACTGCGAGCGAGGGAAATGCAACCGAATATTAAGTGTTATTTACTTTCATTAACTTCAAGACTTATCTGTTCCTATACTTTTGCTCACAAAAAAATTGGGTGGTCTGATACAAAAGGTTTATGTTTTATGTTGTTTAACACGTCTAGATGTAAACACCAGGAAATAAAAGCTGAAATCCTAAACTGTCTTCTCATCTCCATCTCTTGCTCTCAAACCCAAATGTCTCTGGTGTACAGCACAAACACATGATCTGGCCTCACTGTGGATTCTCACACATCTCCTGATAAATGTGTTCTGTTAAATGAGAATGAGTAATCACATGGAAAATAACGGCTGCCACAGTTGAGTCCTTGAGCAAGACTGTTAACCTTCTCTTGTCAGTCAGTAGTGATAAAAAAAAATTTAAAAATCAGCTGGACGAGCAAAATGTAAACGTAAAAAAAATCTTGTGAATTTTTTTTTTTTTATATAAAAATGACGTACAAAAATAAATCATGTTAAAAAAATCATGTGAAAATAAGTCACATGCAAACAACACATCATAAAACTGACATGTGAAAATGTGTGAAACAAATGCATGGGCTGTTTTTCTGCTGGCAAATTAAAACGTCAATGATTACATTCCAAACCATTCACAAGGTCACGAACTTGTCTTATCCAAACACTAACAGTACCGGTGACTGTGAGAACTATCTCCACATCTGCCCCTGTGAACATCATGGGAAGTTATGGGAGATAACACAGGTGAAAAGTGTGGGAAAGATCTCAGTATATAAATGAAGTCCACTTCACTTCAATAAGTAAGCATTAAGCTCGTTCAAAACAGTAAGAGTCCACTTTAAAGGCTCAGCATGCTCCCTGTCTGGTGTTTCAGTGTGCTTCTCCTGAGTGCTGTTCTTGGGTTACCACTCCACACTGGTGATAAACGGAACAGCACAAGGTAAGACTGTGATGATTGTGTGTAAGACTGTGATGATTGTGTGTAAGTCTGTGATGATTGTGTGTAAGTCTGTGATGATTGTGTGTAAGTCTGTGATGATTGTGTGTAAGATTGCGATGATTGTGTGTAAGATTGTGATGATTGTGTGTAAGACTGTGATGATTGTGTGTAAGACTGTGCTACGATGAGCCGTATTTGAAAGATTTTACTGAGTACTGCAACTTAAACTTTGGGATGTTTAAAAGCAGGACTCACAAAAGGTAGAAGACTTAAGAGGGTTTTCTTTTCTCCAGTGAACATGACTCCCTGTCTGATCACCCAAACAACTCCACGTCTGTAACGTAGGTTCACTTCTGTCATTTCTGTCACATGAAATAAAATGAATGTTTGGGCATAAACTAGAACTGCAGTGAAATCCCAACAGGTATTTAGAAATTATTAAAACTTCCATTTGATCAAACTCTATGTGAATTTCTATTTGTATTTGTGTTTTGAGTGCATGAATGTTTACTGTAATTATCTAAAGTCCTACTATGCAGTGTCACCCAGAAGAGGACTGTTTCCATATCGAGTCAAGGTTTCTTCCTCATGTTGTCTCAGGAATTTTTTTTCTTCTTCATTAGGCACGTAAATCTATATGTGGATTTCTGTAAAGCCGCTTTGTGACGATGTGCTTTGTTAAAAGTGCTACATCAATAACACTATTGCACTATATTGATTTTAAAAAATCTCAATTCTTACTTGGATTATACTCTTCATCCAAGAATAAATTAACATATACGTACATTGCTCCATTTTTACTGCTGTTTATAGCAGTTTATAAATGCTTTTATTTAAATGCAGACATTTTTAATTAACTATCCTACTGTGTTATGTCAGATTTCTGTAAAGGGGTCATATGATGATTTTAAAAGTTGGTTATTTTGTTTATTGGGTGTAATAGAATAGGTTAACATGCTTTAATGTAAAAAAAAACAAACAAAAAAAACCAACATTATTTTTAACATACTGTACATTATAGCAGTACCTCTATTCCCAGTCGGTCTGAAAGGCTCTGACTGAATTCCAAGTTCTCCAAATCCCTCTTTCCAAAAAGCCCAGCGTGCTCTGATTGGCCAGCTGATCCGTTGCGTTGTGATTGGCCAAAAACCTCAAGTGTGTGTTGGAAATGTAACGCCACTTACCATAATGGCGAGCTTCAGCTTCCAAGGCTTCTAAAGCAATTATAAACACAGTTAATAATGTTGTGGGGTTTACCGCATCAGTTTGAACCCGAGTCAGATTCAGAAAACGCGGATGATCGAGCAGATCAGTCGGAACCAACTTTCCTCAAGCACGACTTGAGCAGAAGGTTTCACTGTGGTAAGATTTTATTTTCTAACTCTCTTACCTTTCAGATACGATGATGGTCTAATTTGTCTTCTTCACTGTAACAACTTTATGTCCTGAAGTGACAACATAAAATACAGTTTCAAAAATGGTTCTAAACTAACACATACTGCATCTATGTTAGTCAAAGTGTGATCTCGGGACTGGGACCGAGGCGGGTCTGGATCAGTGCTCTCTGTTAGATAGAATAAATCCCTCTGCAGGAGACTATGAGCTTTGCAACTTTGCAGATCTTTCACATGCAGATACATTACACACTAAAGGAAAAGGAAAACATTAAAAAGCATCATGTGACCCCTTTAAAACCAAACAGAGAAGTGATATCAGTGAAGCCAATACATGTTCTCAAGGAATAATTTTACAACATAACAATACATATTCTAAATACAATTAAGTGCAAATCACCAATTAATTAAACTGGCATTTTGGGTTTTGCATAATATTACACTGTTGGAACAGGTTTTTATGGCATTGAGACTGAAAAGCGCATAATTAATGATATGAATGGACAGACTAACACATTCACTGCTTTTTTTTCCCCACACAGTGACTTCAATCAGACCCTGCACATCCCAGGGTCCAGGTGAGTATTCTGTGCAGTGTGAATCCTTTCAGCAAGAAATATCTCAGAGTGTCATTTGAGATATATGTGTATTAAATAAGTAGTCATTTCCGTCAAGAATCCGCTCAGTACACAGCTTGTCATGTTAATCAGAAACTGCAAAACATAAACTCTTCTGTCCTGAAGAAAACTTTAACTTACAGCTTCCCTTTTATATAAATGTTAACAATAAACGAATAAATAAATTTCTCCTTACAGGAAACTTCACCATATCGGTAATTACGCACATTTGAAAAAATCAAGTCCATGTGAATGAGCTGTTACTACAGTATAATGTAGAAACGTTTAGTTCAGCAGAAATGTTCAGCAGAAATGTTTAGTTCAGCAGAAATGTTTAGTTCAGCAGAAATGTCCAGCAGAAATGTTCAACAGAAATGTTCAGCAGAAATGTCCAGCAGAAATGTTTAGTTCAGCAGAAATGTTCATCAGAAATGTTCAACAGAAATGTCCAGCAGAAATGTTCAATAAAAATGAAACTGGAAAAAAAAGAAGAAAAAATCAAGTCCATGTGAATGAGCTGTTACTACAGTGTAATGTAGAAACAACACATTAATATAAAGCTGTGATGTGCAGCTGCACTACTGGCAGAGCTGCTGTTATAGAGAATTAATCAACACCTTCTGACCAATCACAATCCAACAGCACTGTGGGGGAATTCCACAACTATTAACATGTGCATTAATGGTTAAGGTTAATAAAGGCATTAAGTCACATTCACCACACACAATAATAGCTTTAACTGTAATTCAGAATGGTTCAATATTCAAATTAAGCCGCTTGTTCACTGTAATTTTTTCTTTTACTAGTCTTGACAGACTATCCGTTCAGTGTTTCTCAGTAATTGCTCCTATTTTATATTTTATTATCATATATGTACTTTTTTAACCACTGTAGAGTCTGTGTCCATTTCACTGATTTATCACAGTATATATAATGTCTAATGCGATGGATCTGATTCTCTGATGTTAAGTATGAACTTTATTGCACTGTATACTGTTGTATACATGAAGGAATATTGACAAGCATCATTTTGTCCCTCTTGTGTCTGTCCAGTGTTATAAACCGTCTAAGACATTGGTTACCTACAATGAACATACATCGGCTCGATGATGGCCTGCGTCCTGGTAACGAAGAAAGTGTTGATACCTGGAGCCCTCATTCTCCCGGAAAGTAACGAGAGGTGAAAAGGAGAGGAACAGAGTCCTTAACCATTTCATACTGCAACATTTAGCACTGTGATTGAGGGTTTAATTGTATTATTCTGAATGATATCAATCTGTGATGTGGAAATGATTTTCCTTGTACGACTACTTAATTCCTTCCAACAACAATTTTAAAAAAGTTACAAATATGGTAATATTGTGGTTTTTGTGTATAATTATATACTGCAACTTCCCTATTTCATCAAGTTTAAAAAGCTATAATGATTTGCATAGCATCATGACGCTTGGGTGTGCAACAAAGTACACCAAACTAACATCATCTACTGCATTAACATTTACTGCATCAATTAACATTAACAAACCATGCATTTCAGTAGTAATGCACCATGACTAATGTTAACAAAGTAAATAACACTTGTATAAATTGATGTTTCGTTAATAATAAATCACATATAATGAAAGCCTGGATTATGATGTTTCATTTCATGAGTAAAAAAATCCACAACAACTTGAATGAATGCCGTAATTATTAGGTTTGCAATGTTTAACTGGAAAGACTCATTATTAAGGTGGAATTAAAGTCTCCTAGAGGCCTCAGATACATAATAATCTAATGCAGTCATAACTGCAGCAATCATGAAGTATGTATTATGATAATAATAAAATATAGAAATACAAAAAAGTAAGATATGTTCAGATAGGATAGTCACTTAAGCATGGTGAAGGAGGAAAAGGAGTCATTGGAGACTGTATAAAAACTTCTAACTAAAGAGACAATAATATCAAAGACTGATAGATAGATAGATAGATACATAGGGTGTGTGTATATATATATATATATATATATATATATATATATATATATATATATATATAGGTGTCTGTGGCAAGGCTTTCAGGTCATCACAGGCTACAAAACTCCACCACTTGTCTGTGATGGTGACACCTCGCTCTCAGATGCACGGAATGATTTCTATGCACAGTTTGAAGCACAGAACAACATGCTAGTGTGGAAGACCACCCCAACTCCCACCGACCGAGTACTTCAACTGTCTGCAGTAGATTTCAGAAAAACTCTGTCCGGCTGCAGTTCTTGACAACACACTTGGCTGGGTGTTCAGGGAATGTGCTGATCAGCTTGCAGATGTCCTCACAGACATCTTCAACACTTCCCTGGGCCAAGCGGTCATCCCTGACCACCATCATCCCTCTGCCGAAGAAATCAGCTGTGTCCTGCCTGAATGACTCCCGGCCTGTTACACTCACACCTATCAACATGAAGTGCTTCAAGGGGCTAGTCACGAAACACATAAAGAGTGGTCTTTGCACCACACTTGCCCCATTTCACTACACCTACCATCCCAACCACTCAACTGAGGATGCCATATCTGCTGCAAAGTACAATTCAAATTACATCATCAAGTTTCCTGATCACACTTCAGTCGTGGGCCTCATCAGCATCAGTGATGAGTCAGCATACAGAGAGGAGGTGAACCTTAATGTTGAAAAGAGTAAAGAGATGATTGTGGACTTCAGGAGGACCCAAGTGGACCACTCACCACTGCACATCAATGGAACAACTGTGGAGAGATTCAAAAGCTCCAGCTTTCTTGGTGTGCACATGATGGAGGACCTCTCATGGACACTCAACCCCACCTGCCTACCCAAGAAGGCAAAGACGTGCCTCCAATTCCTGCAGAGGCTGAAGAGAGCCAATCTCCCCCCTCCTATCTTCACATTCTTTTACAGAGGGACGATAGAAAGTGTCCTGATCAGTTGTCTCACCGTGTGGTACGGGAAATGCACAGCCTCCAATCGCGAGACCCTACAGCAGAATGTGAGGACAGCTGAAAAGATCATCTGAGTCTCTCTACCCACCATCGACACCTCCTTCATCTGCTGCATCCACAAAGCCACCAGTATTGCGGACGACCCCTCTCACCCCTCCTATGGACTCTTCACCCGTCTTCCATCTGGCAGAAGGTACAGGAGCATATGTACCACCACCAGTAGACACCGCAACAATTTCTTCCCTGAGGCAGTCAGATTACTCAACATCCTACTGCCTCCCAGTGCTCACCTGGGCTAGCCACACCTAACCCTGTAAGACTCAGTACCACAAAACTGCACCAGTCACTTTTATATTATGGATCTCATTTTTTCTGCCAATATTGCAGCTATACTAGTGCGTCTAAATTACACAATAACTTATAGTTTACAGCCATGTTCTGTGTATTTATTGTCCTGTTCTGTGTATTCATCCTGCACTGTTGTGTGTTTGCACTTTATCTAGTCCTGCGTACTGTTCTGTGTTGCACCATGGTCCTGAAGAAATGACATTTCGTTCAAATGTATGCAAGCTATAGAGAGGAATGTCAATAAAACCCCACTTGACATGATACTCTCCACACCACCTTCTGTTGCACTGCTACAACTATAAATATGTATCCTGTGGGCTGAGATACATATAGATGAACCACAAAGATGAGGCACTTCCTGTCAGTGACCAGTTAAATGTGTGTTAAAAGTAGATGAACCACAAAGATGAGGCACTTCCTGTCAGTGACCAGTTAAATGTGTGTTAAAAGTAGATGAACCACAAAGATGAGGCACTTCCTGTCAGAGACCAGTTAAATGTGTGTTAAAAGTAAAGTCTCGTTTTAACTGAATATTTTCTGTACACAACGCATAGACTGAGACATTTTAATTACAAGGATCTGTGTGAAAATTCTGTGATCTAAAGATACTGAGAAAATTCTGACTCTTATTAAAGCCAAAGCAGATGCAAACGTTCAGCTTCTATAGTTTGGTGTATAACTTCCTGCATATGTTCAATTTAATGTACATAGGATATTTAGGCTAATAAAATGAACATTTAAAAAAAAAAATAATTTTATAATTTTAAGGCCTTGGTAGTGTGTCAACTTCACCCAGTATGTAAAAGGAACAGTCCAATATTTGTGACATCCTTAGTGATTCTGGTTACACTGAATTATCTGTTTGGTTGTTTCTTTTTCAGGCTGTGTTCCAATTTGTACAACACCTCTGGCCACACCCACACCAGCTGGAGCCATGAATACAAAGGACACGTGTAAGAAGCTTTTAGAGTAAATGCTTTAATATTGTTTATAGTATTGTTAATGATGTTTATAGAGTTCCACCACTGAATTCACAATAGTCAACTGTATCAAGGAACATAAATTCACAATAGTTATGTTAGTGGAAATACTGTGTATACTTTTCGGTATTGTTTTAAGAAAATGTGTTTGTTTGTTTTTTAAAGTAGAGATTTCAATGTATATTATTAACAGCAACACTCAGTTTTGGTCAACACCAGATTTCTTCATCTTACAGCCAGCCTATATAATATATATATATCAAAAGATGAAAAGATGGATATGAGACAACAGATCAGAATTTCAGCTTGTACTTCCTCATATGTACATACATGTGTGTTTAACAACTTAAAACATAGCACCTTTGGTGGCAGACCACCCAATTTTAGGTCAGCAAAAGTATAGGAACAGATAGTCAAAGTAAATTAAAGTAAATAACACTTAATATTTGGTTTGCATATTCCTTGCTTGCAATAATTGCATCAAGCCAGCAACCCAGTTTTCTGCTGCTTTTCCAGGCTTTTACTGCAGCCTCTCAGTTGTTCTTTCTCCCTTCACTCTTCTCAGGGGGTTTCTCCCTTCAGTCTCCTCTTCAGGAGATAAGATGCTGATCAGTTGGGTGAAGGTCTGGTGATTGACTTGTCCAGTCTAAAACCTTCCACTTTCCCCCTGATGAAGTCCTGTGTTGAGGTGGAAGTGTGTTTTGGATCGTTGTCTTGCTGCATGATGAAGTTCCTCCTGATTCATTTAGATGCATTTCTCTGTAAATTGGGGATAGAATGTTCCTGTAAACTTCTGAATTCATTCTGCTGCTACCATCATGAGTTCATCATCAATAAAGATTAGTGAGAATGTTCCAGAAGCAGCCATGCAAGCCCAAGCCATGACACTATCTCCACCATGTTCCACAGATCAGCTTGTATGTTCTGGATCATGAGCAGATCCTTTCTTTCTCCTCACTTTGGCCTTTCCATCACTTTGGTAGAGGTTCGTCTTGGTTCTAGAGCTTTTGTGGATCATCTCTGTATTTCTTTGTGAATTCCAATCTGGACTTCTGATTCTTACTGCTGATGAGTGGTTTGCATCTTGTGGTTTGGCCTCTATAATTCTGCTCTTGAAGTATTCTTCGAATGGTGGATTGTGATACCTTCACCCCTACTCTGTGGACGATGTTGGTGATGTCACTGACTGTTGTTCTTAGGTTTTTCTTCACAGCTCTCACAATGTTCTATCATCAACTGCTGTTGTTTTCCTTGGCCGACCCGTTCAGTGTCTGGTTGTTAGAATCCTAGTGGTTTCCTTCTTTTTCAGGACATTCCAAATCGTTCTATTGTCTATGCCTAACATTTGTGCAGTGGCTCTGATAGATTTTCCCTCTTTTCCCAGCTTCAAAATGGATTGCTTTTCTCCCATAGACAGCTCTCTGGTCTGCATGTTGGTTTATCCTTTTTAACAACAAATGCAGTCTTCACAGGCAAAAACTAGGCCTCAGACCAAGAATAGACATTCAGACCTATTAATACTTTAAACAATCAATTTAACAGTACACACCTGGGGAGCAAGAAACGCCTATCAGTCAACATGATCCAATATTTTTGCTCGCTTTAAAAAATGGGTGGGTTCAAGCAAAAGGTGCCATGTTTTAAATGGTTTAACTCATCTAGGTGATGAAATTAAATGAAATGAAAACCAAAATCTTGATCTGTTGTGTCATGTTAATTTTTTGACCTCGAACCCAAATGTCTTCAATGTATAGCGAAAACAACAGACTTGGCCTTGCTGTTCCAATTCTTTCAGAGGAGACTGCATATATACTCTTCACACCATCTTCTGTTGCACTGCTACAACTAAAAATATATATATCCTGTGTGCTGAGATCCTTTTTAATTTGAGGTTCCCAACCTGAGACATGTAGGTGAACCGAAAAGATGAGATAGTTCCTGTCAGTGACCAGTTAAATGGGTGTTAAAAATAAGAAAGTCTCATTGATTCTATTAGAGGATGGAGCTGAAGCTGTTCATCGTCCTGATGCTCTACTGGAACCTGCACACCACTTATGGTAGTAAGTATATTTACATTTATATTTATTCATTTAGTAGATGCTACATGTTATCCAAGGTGACTTACAAATGAGGAAATACAAGCAAAGTCTCAGATATATTCACACCACTGACAGTTACACACATATTTTTACATACTTTTATGCATTTTTATACACAGTCCTATGTTATCCAGGTTTAAAGAGCATTGTTAAATGCTTAAACACAAATATGTATACGGCAGGTCATACTAGGATCCTTTAGTGTTAGGACTGATTAAAATGTTAACTCTAGGACACTCTGACCAGCCTGTAGACATTTAATATGCTGTAATTAAAGTTGTTTTCATATCTTTTAGGTTGATCAGCCTGGAATAAAGTGGTCTGTTTAAATGCTGGGAGTTGAGAATACTTAATGTACATAATGTGCGTGTGCTAATGGCCACACCATTTACACAGCAATATTAAAATTTCACTGCGGTTTAAACCAAGCATGAACTTAAAATATAGCTAATTCAATGTTTTTTCTCATAATAACACAAATGTGATATTTTCACATAATTCTCTCGTAATGCAACACTTTCAGTTTGTTACGAAGCGTAGACGGAGACAAGCGCGGGCGAGCGGAGAGATGACGTGAGAAAGAATCCAGAACGAGAATCGAGTCGGGACCGAACAGGTAAGCTGTGTATCAGGGACGTAGGCAAAAGCGTAGTGAGAGACGAGCGTGAAGTCGAGCACCAGGGAAAACAGTTCTAATGAAATCGGCTTGGTAAACAAACAGAGACGAGGCTGCTGAGCAGTTACTTCGCACGCGGCTAATGCTAGGGAGGCCCTTATATAACCTCAAGTGTTTGCAGGTGTTTGTGATTAGAACTCTGGCGAACTCGAGCACGGGTATGACTGGGAAGTGTAGTCCTCCTCCGCCACGTCCCTGGGCGGCGCTACACTTTGTGAGCTGCCGCGCCGATTTCGCCGTGTCGTAACACAGGTAATAACACTATCTTTTGTACCCTAATATAATATTTATGGTAATATTTTTCTTGTAGTAATGTGATATTTTCTCATTATAAGGCAATATTTTCACACAATAACATAGTGTTATTTCCTTATAATAATGTGATATTTTCTCGTAATAACATTATTTTCACATAATAATGCAATGAAAGTATTTCTCATAGTAGTGTGATATTATTCCATTTATTCTTAATAATTTGATATTTCTCATAATAACCGTTAGAGATAAAAAGAATCTCAGATCCTGTCCTTCAGTCCTCCGTCAGCCTTTTCAGCCTTTTTACTTCTCTTAACTCTTAGCTCTGTGCTGCTATGAGCTAGAAAGTGTGATTGACCGCAGACTGTTCAGGCACCTGGAGAGTCTAAATGAACACACACACTGACACATGCTGTTCACAAAGACTTCCAGTTTATTTCATCTAGAACAGGAGTATTTATACACATAGCTAACAGCATTGCGTGGGCGGGTTTCTACTTGTGCAGGTGCTAGACAGATTCAAACAAAGCACACAGCACATAAAAATAAGTCACAAGAATAAGTCTTTTCAAGGTATAGAAAATACATGTGTCAGCTATAATAAAGGATGGCAGTTGATCAGCTTATCAGAAGAGGTAATTAAGTGAATACATTCATCATAGGTATTTGACAGCAGTTCATAATATAAGAAAATACATGACATAAGAGAATTTCCTTTCAATAACAAAATGTTTTTGTTATTAATCTTAAATCTCAATAGCAAGATACTGACTGATTTTGTTTTGCCTGGTTACAAACTGTCGACACTGGAGACTCCTTCCAGAAACATTAAAAAAAACGTCTTCTTACAGACAACTCCGCCATGCCAACAGTTACAAATGTTTTTACATCTGTTTATGTGAAGCGGCCGCCGTACGTGTCCCCGTGAATGAGCGGTTACTATAGAAACGATAGCATATTAGAACAATAATGAATGAGCGCATTAATATAAACCTGTGATTTCAGAGCTGCTCTCTTGTTTTCTTCCTGACAGAGACATACCATGTGGAGGTTACAGAGCAAAACATTGCTGTCCTAAAGTGTGGCAAACAGACCAAAGGTAATGTGACCTGGAGCAGAGACGTTGACGGAAACAGGCTGGACATTATCACCGTCCAAGGTGGAAAAGTGATCAAACACATCAGAGACCCACAAAGACGTTACAACATAGGAGCAAGTCTAATCCTGATCATATTGAGAGTCTCGCAGTCGGACGCTGGTCAATATCACTGCATGAGGAGCACAGTGGAGCTCAATGTGATAGCGAAAAGTATGTGTGGGAGATTCACTTTAACTGAATACAAACTGAATTACAAGGGTCTGTGTGACAATTTTGTAATCTTAAGATAAAATTCTGACTCTTATTAAAATCAAAGCAGATACAAACTTTCAGCTTCAAGAGTTTGGTGTAAAATTTCTCACTTTTGTACGATATAATCTAACTTAGGATATTTAAGTTAATAAAAATAATTGCTTAAAATTTTTTTCATATAATATAATTTGAAGGCTTTGGTACTGTGTCAACTTCACCCATGATATTAAAGGAACCGTTCACCCTGAAACACATTAAATATGTCGATATTGCAATATTTGTGGTATCCTTAGTGATTCTGATAAAATGTAATTGTTTGTTTGTTTGTTTGCATAATAGGCTGTGTTCCAATTTGTACAACACCTCTGGCCACGCCCAAACAAGAGTTTCACAGCTGAATTCACAATAGTCAAATGTATCAGGGAAGTTAAAAGCAGAATAGTTAAAGGCACAATATTTATGCTAAAATAAAGGGCAAAAGAACAATCCACTAACTTACAGATGTCAACAAAGAAAAGCTAAATTGATAGATATCCCACTGTGCATCATGTTTCTGGTATTTTACTGTAACATGCTCAGTGACCAATAGTTCAGCGTATGGTGTAAATAGTGTATCTTGACTAAAATCACACATCGTTGTATCTTTCTCGGTCTTCTTCCTTTCTGTAGGTGGAGTGAGTGTGTGAGACACTGCTGATGATGGCTGGTGTTGCTGTAGCTCTGTTGGTCTTGGCTGCAGTAGCTGCAGGAAGACTGATCCACCTCCACGCCTGGCAGGCGGGTCGGACCGCAGGAAGAGACTCGGTCTGGCTCGGCTTGGATTAGAAAAATATTCCTTTACGCTGCATTAACAGCAGCTCTTGTTCTGATCATGTCTGGAGACTCTTCAACTGTCTGTCATTAGTTATGGATCGCTAAACATTGCTGGACAGAGCATTTGTTCTGGTTTAACAGTTAGTGTCTGGCATAAGTATTTAAAAAAATGGGATTAAAAAATTTTAATAAATAAAAAGCATAAAAGTTGAAAGTGCAAAAGTATTCACCCCTTGATGCAGTGAAACTCCAAAAACCTGTGATGTGCTCCAGATCCACAGTGATCCTGATCAGGATATAGCGCTTACTGAAGATAAATGAATGAATGAACATCATATCATATCTGTTTACAGATCATACGCTATAACGGGACAAACGTATGTGCACCTCTGATCATCACACCCATATGTGGTTCTTCACAAAATCATACTTCTTAGACATGCCAATGGGTTTTGCATAGTGTAGGTCTGTTTTCTAAACCAAGCAGTTTTGTGTTTAAGTCATATTTTATCCAGAAAACTACATAAAACTACATTTAGATGATGTTATTTGGAGTAATTTATTAACATACTAATATTTTAAATATTAAAAGTATTTGAAAACATTTGGGTGCATTATCCCATAACAAAGAATCACTGACAATAACAACTGCAAATTGCAAATATACCATAAATGCGAATATCTGCAAATAATTTGCCAATTTAAAAAGAAATTATCAGTTGTTGTTTTATTTATTTATTTATTTATTGTAATACAAAACAGCATTGTGTACACTGATATAATTTTGCTGAACATGTATGCGTACTAAAAGGAAGATTTCGTATCTGTACTAAAGTTATATTTTTTTGCAATCATTTTAAAGAAAGACTCACTTTATACTCCAGGTCGGTAGATGGCGATATTGCACGGATATTAAACGGAACCGCACCGCGTCAAAACACGCCGAAGAAGAAGAAAACCACGGAACAACAACAGCAACCGAAGAAGAAGAAAAAGAGGAAGAGGAAGAGGACGACGTACAAAAAATGGAGACGATAGACATCGCTTTAACTATACAGTAGCAAGAATAGCAATTATCTAGCTGGCTAATCTGCCTAGTATCTTAGCATTAACTAAATTAATTATCGAGGTTGATATTTAACACTTTAATCCCACAAGCAGGCGCTCTTATTCGTACATTTTGTGGGTGAGTTGTTTTTTTCTTCTCACTTCAGTGAGCTGAGTGTCAGATGGCTCTTTCCTCCCTATACAAGCGCACTAGGTAGGGGGGGAATAACGGCTCGCGCACTCAGTGTAGTGCACTTATCTATACAATAAGGAGCCAATTGGGATTCAGCCCAGGTTTGGTTCGCGATAGCTGGGCACTGAAGGTAGATAAGACACTGATATCGTTTGCTGTCTAGCTGCAGAGACACAGATCATTTAAATATGCATTTCAGTTCATACATATTCACCGTTAATATGCAAATTAGGTAGCTGGATGTGACACAGGAAACCCTGCTGCAGACATTTTTCACATGTCACTGTTTTCCTGAAGAGCTCATTAATACACACTGTAAAATGTGTGTTTCCCCTCCTGCAGGAGTCATGGATAAGACACTGAGCAGTAGTGCGCCGGTCGTCCAGGTGTGTTTCCCCAATGTGCGAGCACAGGTGCTGGACAACCTGAACCGTCAGCGAGAGGAAGGACGACTGTGTGATCTGTCCATCCAGGTTCAAGGACAGGTGTTCAGGGCACATCGCTGCGTACTGGCGGCTTCCTCGCCCTACTTTCACGACCAGGTATGTAAAACAAATTAAAAAAACAACAACATCCTTCCAGGACCAGGATTAAGTTTAATCCTGCTCACTAGGCTTTAATCTGGACCGGGCGATACGACAAAAATATCATATCACGATACTTGAGGACATTTTTACGATACATAATGTGTATCACGATGCATCGTTTAGATATCAAACAGTCATTTGGTATCTAATTTTTAAACTGAGTTTGACGATACTTTAATCCCTACAAAGACAAAGAAGATGAATTAAAAAAAAAAATTGTCAAATCAACAGCATCCATTCAGTACCATTTAATTTGTAATGATTAAAAAGGATTGAAGAAAAATCACCATACCAACGATATCTCAGAAAAACGTATCACGTAATCATTTATCACGATATCGCTATTATATCGATATATCGCCCAGCCCTAGCGTTGTGTTTTGAAAATGATTCAAATGTTAACTGTGGAGCTTGGAAACTGACAGAAGGATTTGATCACTGTAACAATAAATATGTCACTTCACTTTTACCACGTAGTTTAAAGAAATTTATATCCTCCACTACAAATGAGTTTTAGTTTAATATTTTTTTAAACTCCTTTTCTTTGGGGTGTGGCCATTTGCATAAATGATCGACAGTGGTGTCTCCACGGCGACGTAAACAACTCGATGACTGTGCTTGGGATGAAAGCTCGGACGATCCTGTACATGTTTTCATTTTTACAAAACTACAACATGGTTTAATTCACATTCCATCCTCAGCTTTAATAAACACGTGACGTGGGGGTGAATACTTCTGCCGTCAAGTTTTTGTAAATCATCTTTACAAACGACGTTGATGTTTGTCCCCTTCGATGTCGTGGACCATTTGTGTAGACGCGTGACACAAAAGCCCAATTAATTCAGGTTTATTTCCTGGTTGTAAAGTCTGTGCGGGGGGTGAAAATTTATACTTATGTTTCCAGAGAAACCAGACGCCTTTCAATCAGCTGAAGTGTGTGTGTGTGTGAATCCGGAACGTTCTCTGCGTGTTCCCACAGGTGCTGCTGAAGAACGTGAGCACGGTGTCTCTGCCGTCCGTCATGGACCCTCTGGCCTTCGAGAGCGTCCTCAACTCGGCCTACACGGGCCAGCTGAGCATCGTGCGTGATGACATCGTCAACTACGTCACAGTGGCCAGCTTTCTGCAGATGTGGCACATTGTGGACAAGTGCACGGATATCCTCAAGAGGTCGCGACCTTTGACCCAGGCCAGCCCAGGCGTAGAGCCTGGCAACTCCAGGCACCAAAGTCCCAGCAGCTCAGACTGCCTGACTGAATCTGAGGAGCAGAAGAAGTCCCTCGGAGGAGAATGCGCTGCTCTTCCGCCTCTGGCCACCTGGAGGAGGCCGCAGCAGGTGCCACAGCAGGGTAAATGGGGCAAATCCAGGCTGTTTCTGCCACCCCAGCACAGAGCCAATTCTCCCCCGGCTGGAGAAGTAGAGCGGGCATGTAGCCCAGAGGCTACGAATGAGAGACGCAACTGGATGCGCTCTCGCCTCCGGGAGAACAGGGAGGTAGACGAGGAGGAGAGGAGGCGAGGGGAGAGGTGGATGGAGGCAGATGAAGGTGTAGGGGAGGAGTCAGAGGAGGAGGAGCGACGGGCCGGTGAGTGGAGCGTCTGCATCACTGCTGTTTAACTTTAACTCCTGTCCACCAGGGGGAGCTCGCGCTCTCTCTCTCTCTCACTCTCTGTCTTTGTGCTTTTTTTCTCCCTCAAAGCGGATCAGACATTTTCTGCACCGCGAGAGTGTGTGTGTTCGTTGTTGTGTATGTGTTTTTACCGTCTCTTCTGCTCTTCTCCTTCAGGAGGCTGTGGCTCAGGGGCAACTCTTAAAAAGGAGGGGGAGAATGGGGGAGAGGGAGAGGGTGCAGAGAGGGACAAAGATCAGGAGGAAGGGTTTCTGCCAGCAGCTCAGGACGCACAGGAAGTGCTCGTCGCTGATCACTGTCCTCTTTCTGCTCGCGCTCAGTGGCAGCCGGCAGCTGATTGGTCGGCGGGTCCGTGCGCTCAGCCAGGCGGGAAGTTAATCGAGGATGCCGAGAAGGACGTAGAAGAAGTGGACTTCGGACGTTTCGCAGAGGGAGGATTCGAGGGAGAGACGTACGATGAGATTGAGGATGGCACAGGACAGGTTTCCCAGAGGCCTTTGCTTCCTGTGTCACCCGGCAATGCTGGGGGTGGAGTGGACTTTGTGTTAGGGCCTTCAGAGCTTCCCTGGACGTCAGGTGCTCTCTCATCCCTCTCCGTCCCTCCTTCCTCCTCTCCTGTGCCCTCCTCCTCGTCTCCGCCGTCCCTCACGCCCTACGCAGGCAAAGTGCACTTCTGCCACTGCGGTAAAGCCTTCACGCTGAAGAGCATGCGAGACCGTCACGTCAAGATGCAGCACCTGAACTTGCGGCCCTTCATCTGTCCCGTCTGTGCCAAGAGTTTCAAGATGAAGCACCACCTGACCAAGCACGTGAAGACGCACGGCGCCCTGCGGCCTTATGAGTGCAACGTCTGTGGCAAGAAGATCATCTGGAGGGACAGTTTCCTCAAACACCAGGTGCGCTGCCAGCACCTCGCCAACAGACCGGCCTGCACCGACACCAACGAGGCAGAGTCGGGGCAGGACGAGGCAGAGATGGAGTATGAGGGTTACCCAGGTGAGGGACAGGTAAAGATGGAGCATGAGGGAGCGCCGTTGGAGCACGTTCTGAAGGAGGAAGATGGAGGCAGCTACACTTGATAAGCAGATCATATCAATCAAGTTTTATAATCCTGTAGATGTGAAGAAACATCTTCATGCCTTGATCCACCACAGCAAGACAACATCAGCTGCTCATCTTCAAATCTGCATCATTGTTTGGTTGATTTTTATCTTGACTGGAGAAGATACAGTTCCTTAAGGAACCCATAGATTCTGTGGTACTGCATGGTGATTACTCGCACTTGGTATCAGTATTATAATTAAACGCTGGTTCAGTGATGTAGCTCACAGGTGTCAGTACCACAACCTTGAATTATAGATAAATGTTTCTTTATTTTGCATCTTTATCAATCACTTCCATTGAGGTCCAGTACCAGATAACCAAAACGGATTTTATTTTATAACTGGAGACATAAACTTAATTTATTCTGCAGTTTAGGCTTTTCAATTCACACCGAGTGCAACATGCGTCATCAGGGTTCTTAAGCAAATCTGAAAAAGCTCGGGAATTTAGATTGAAGTATTGCCAGACCTGAAAAAGTGTGAACAATGTTCAGGAAAAAAGTATCCATTATTCTGAGATGTTTCCTGATTTGCTGCGGTTTTGTTTTTCACATTTCACATGAATTACTTTTTAAAATGTTGGCTACCTAGGTTTTTTTTTTTTTTTTTCTCGTGTTATTTTTTTTCTTTCCATCATGTGGAGTGTCATTTCTGTGCTTTCTCACCATGAGTGAGTTAACATAGCATGAAAATGATCAGGTATTAGACCATCTGGTTAATGTACGTACATGTGTTCCCACTGTAAACGATTAAATCAAATTGATTCGCCTGACAAAATAAGCTCGATATGGGTGTGTCCACAGCGAAGGCAGGAAAACGTTCTTCTTTCAGTTGCCCAGTAACAGTAAAGTAGAAAATCTACATAAATTACTGTTGTAAAATGTCAAAATGTAGAATAATTGCTCAAGTTTTGAGATTCATTAAAGCTCAATAATGAACTCCATGTTAGGGTTTTTAAGTAAGCCGCTTGAAAATATTACTGTGTCTACGTAAGCAGACCTGCCGTCCTTTTACGCGTTTCAAATAGCAACTCCACATTTTAACAGCAGTGTATGCTAGTACGAGTTATCGCTCAAAAAACACGCCGAAAGAACTGTCTTCTTTTCTTTTTTTTTTGCCTATAAAACAGCAGATGATCAACATATGAATCAGGAAGGTGTTTTGAACTCTCCGATAGTGACACAGTGTAAGCCCCGCCCCTTCCCCTCCCCACCCCGGTCACACATTAGTAATGTTTCAGTCAGTGCTCATCTGCACGTCACAGAAAGTTTTCATAATGTGACAAAATCTATCAATATATTGCTGACTTAGCGAACATTAGGCAAGTGTATATTGTGTATATTTAACATCAGTTAATTATATTTATTAGGGCTGCCACCGACAACTTTTGCCACAGTAAGACGACCCCCACCCCTGGTGAGACCATGCGTTATTCCTTTTGGCACGTCTGTATAAGCTTTGTTAAATGACTTTGTGATACCTAACACAACACACGCTCTTTACTACTTCTTATTATGACTGGATTTTAACAATTTTCACCTCTAGCCTGTAATAAGCAGATTTCAGGATTGTGAGTCCAGGTGTCACCGATCCCAACTGGACAACTCTTGAACCTTTGAAACCTCGAGACATTTTTAAGAGTCTGCATCATTGACGGTCTCATTTTGTGAAAGCAGCTGCTTAGACACCAATGATTTTAGTAGCTCGCAAATGTCATAATGTTAGCTGGAAAACAGAGTAGAGTTGTAGTGATGCAAAGTGAGTAAAGATGGCCAGTTTGGGATGTGACTTAGATGAGGAAACCAAGAGGAACGACATACTGTACTTTATGCTGAGGAGTATCACTATATAACTGTTTAACTGATGGGTTCTTCACAGTGCAACTCTGAGAAGAGAATTATTTTCACGGTACTTTTAAAGTGTTGACTTTTTATGTTTTGCAGCGCTGGACAGGATTTGAGATTTTTCATGAAGACCTACGACCTGAAGAAAATCGGAACCATTCGGTGTAAAAGAATTAAGTGTGTTAACTTTTAATATCTTCATATGAGGGTCAAGACCCTGTCTGTGTGTTAGAGTCTGTGTTTAGTTGATGTAAAATGTGTCTCCGAACCTCAGCACATGAACTATTACTTAATTATACACACGTTCTCATGTTGAAGGTCCAGCATCTGTATGATACAAAGTGTAAATAAAGACGTATGCGACAGACACCAGATCTGACCTGATGTCACAGGTTCAGTCAGCAGTTTCCTACTTTACCTTCCCAATCCAGATATAGTTCTGAAATTTCACCTTGTTCGTCATGTGTTACACTTTAGCACCGTTTCGAGATTTTACAGTCGTATCCAGTGCACTGCAACCTGTCAGTGTCTAAAGGTGCGAAGACAGGAGGAAACGAGGATAAGAGTATTTGACACAAAATCAGACTATGATAACATGACGTTATTTATTAATGACTTGTTGCCGGATCACCTGTCACTGAGCATAACGAGTTTGTCTGTACACATGAATGCTTGATTGCACACAGAATAAACATCAACATTTTTATCCAAGGGTTTTATTTGTATTAATACCACAGCACTGTTGAATTCTGTTTTCTAATTGGTCAGAAGGCAATGACTGATTTCCTTGAAGTTTATATTAATGTATTTGTTCTAATGTTTCTATAGTAACAGCTCGTTCACAGGGACTTGGAAGGCAGATGCTCCACATAAATGGATTTTTTTTTAAATAAAAAAAAGCTGTTTGTTTTCTGTAAAGAGACATTAACATTTATGGAAGGAGTCTCCAGTGTCAGCACTTTGTAACAGTCAGGGGTGAAACTGTAACCTTTCCAACATCTTTAGGACAGTGGAGTTTATAGTTTGTGGTTGGTACTCGGTAACATGAACTTTTTTTATTATTATTAACTTGGAGAAATAGAAACTCTGGTGAGGGAACGACGACGTATACCTGCACTAATGTACGTGAGAACAGGAACTAACTAATTTTGCAAATGTTCCACACGTTCAATATAAATGGAAATTACTAAAAAAAAATGATGCTGTCATTTAATAAATAAGCAAAATTATTGGTATAAAAAGAATAAAACATTTCAAGGCATGCTGTTATAGGAAGTTGACAGTTATTCACATGGAGTGTTTTATTCCTTACATAATTGATGCTTTTATGCTTTTAAAAGATCATTCATACAAGTATGAATTAAAATACTTTATTATTAACAAAGACAAACCCAATCTGCCAATAAATAACGCAAAAGACATATTAAACCTAGTCTTTTTTGCATCTTTACTCTTTAGTTCTACTCCAAGCCAAATAAAAAAAAATTAAAAGCCAAATAATGTGTTGTTTATTGTGGTCAGTGATCACTGTAGTAACAGTTCGTGCCGCTAGAGGGAGCTACAAAGACAATACTCTTCTGTGGAAAACTTTCTTCCTCTCACTTCATCCTGTCACAGGCTGTTTAAATCTTAACCCTCTCACGCCACACTGTTGTTATTAAAGATTTATTGACTAAAATGTTTTATTTTGATAAGACACTTATATTAGTTTAAGAGGATTAAGTCGCTAATCATACCTGCTAACTAACGCTAGCTAGTTACCTCAGCCTGACACCATGATAACCACAGAGACGTGACACGGTGAGTGCCCCCCCCCCCCCTATACAATGTTTGAGTGTTATTATGATTAATGTGTAGATTAATGCAGTATATTAGTATATTGCAAGCAATGTTATATTCGTTTAAGGTAGCTAATGGCGCAACGCTAGCTAGTTACCTCAGAAACTGGTCATGGCTAGCTCTGACCAGAGCGTCACCATGGTAACCACTGAGGGGACTGACTCGAGTTCGTTAGCTTAAAGGTTTTCTCAGTATGTCTTATAATTATTACTCATATAAACCGAATAAACTTATTAATATGTTAGGTTGGATGGCTACATATTCTTTAATTAAAGTAAAGTTAGCATATTGTGTTGAGCTAGCTAACTAGGCTGGTTAATACTAAGTAGCTGGTTAATACTAAGGATGGAGTGTTTAAATGACATTGCTAGGTATGATATATATTTTATACAGTTCTATACAGCAAACGTGAATTGATGTTACAAATCTGTAGCAGTTATATTTATTTTCTAGTGGGGTTTAAATGATTTGATGTTATGCTGCGATCGCTATTATTTACAGAACATGAATTGCATTCTACGTTAGTCCTAATAATAATTACTTAAACAAGGACATGTACAGTATTGCATTGATGCTGATACGGGCCGGATCATGGATCATGGAGGTAAGACAGAAATAAAACTAATCTCACCAAACCAAACTCTCACCTACTTATACTATGCACTAAACGTATGTACTTTTTTTTTAATGTGATTCTTTCTCCCAGAATAGAGCAGAAACTTCACCAGATGTTCAACTTCCTTCAGTCAAACTCACTGAAGCACAACACACAGCACTGAATCTACAGCTAAACACACTCTCTCATCACACTGATCATCACTATTAACTCTAATAAAAGAACACACAGCGTCCAAAACTCAGCTTTATTTCAGCAAAAACTACAGGAAGAGCAACAGGACAGTGAAGAGATTAAAGACAGAAATGTCAGCGTTGTGTAGAATCGAAACTCTATTGTAGATGGATCAGAAGCAGCTCAGTGTTAGACTCTATCTTGGAGCTGTTAGACTTCACACTGACTCTTTCTGAACGTGACCGGATGATAGCCGCAGTCATGGGAGACCGTACAGACAAACTGCTCCCCATTTTCCCAGAGGTCTTTGCTGAGGGTCAGGGTGCTGCTGCGGCTGTAACGGCCGTTCTTCTGTTCTTCTGCGCTGGTCAGAACCCCGTCCTTCACCTCTGAGCCGTCCACTGTCCAGCTCACCAGCGCCCCCTGTGGAGAGTAGCCCGACAGCAGGCAGAGCAGCGAGGCCGATCCCTCAGACAGCTGCAGAGGAGACGGAGGGAGCAGAGACACGGAGGGCTTCACCGTGGGACCGGCTGGAGAAGATATATACACACACACACACACATATCATATAAATGTTGTTCAAACACAAATGGAGAACTGGTTTTCTAGTCAATTAACTGGTCAATTCAAATTATTAGAGAACATTTCTGTAACTTTGTGGAAATTTGACTTCATGCTCTGAGTTCCACGCAATGCGTTATAACGTAACTTGTCGGTTTTAGTACAAATCATCATTTTATCATCATAGACAAATCATACACCTTCAAATTATGCAGTGGAGAAACATCAATATATTTGATTTTATATTCATGAAGATAAAATATAGAATATGAATAAAGACACATGGTGGAAAACCATCTGCTGTATCACGGTGATATTATTTAACATGATCCACCTTCTTTCTGATTTAGTGTTCATCAAACAACTGAAACATCTAAAAACTTTCCTCACAATTGAACACTGGAATTGTTTCACCGACCAATAATAAAGCACTACAATCACATACCTCACTGTAGTTTATCTGGGAAAAATACATTTTTACAATAATTGTAATTACTTTATACATCAATTTTTCAGCAAGTATAAACCCAGAAATATTTACTGTTTAACACAAACATGCAGTTTTGTCTAGATGCGGATCTGAAAAACACTGAATTGCATTAAAGATACCTTATGTAAACTCTTCAATGCTTTACATAGAGACCTTGCATATTAATTGAATGTCAGATGTAAGTGTATAATTATTTCATTCTGTATTTAACATTTTAAAATTAATAATTATACATTTATTGAATTAATAAGTACATTTATATTTGATCCATTCTGGTAATAAAATGTATTCCATATCAGATCATATCACCCCACAATAAAAATAAATTATGCATAATTTATAAACATAAATAATTTGTTTGGTTTAAGTATTTTTTTATGTAATTAGTAATGAACTTAATGGATTTTGTATTAAAAATAAACAGAAAACACACTTACTTTTAATAACAAGTTTTGTGCCTCCACCAAAAGTGTACCACAGTGATACATTCTAATGAAACCGTAGTACAAAAACCTCCATCACACTGCGGTGCACACACACACACACACACACACACACACACACACACACACACACAAGGTTCCACTTTGCATTGGCAGTCCATGCTTCAGTGCACTGCAAGTGTTTATAGCCCTGTGACTTTGTGCTGCTGCTCAGCAACTTCACCCGCAGCAACCATGACTTTGATCAGCGTCTTCATCTGCACACTGGCCCTCTGGACTCAAGGTGAGAGTTTAACATCAACTCACAGCCTCATACACTTCATTTCATACTAATTCTACACCACTTTACAGCAAATGAACACAATCTATGTTTCTCTTCAGGATCCAGAGGTCAGGGGACTGTGACTCAGACTCCTTCAGTGCAAACTGCTGATCCAGGAAACACAGTCACCATCAACTGTAGAACCAGTCTGAAAGTGGATAGTGGTAGCAGTCTATTCTGGTACCTGCAGAAACCTGGAGAAACTCCTAAACTCCTGATATATGAGGCCACAAAATTACACTCAGATATTCCAACTCGTTTCAACGGCAGTGGAACTGACACTGACTTCACTCTGACCATCAGTGAAGTCCAAACTGAAGATGCAGGTGATTACTACTGTACGGGGGAGCACTGGATCAGTGGTAGCTGGGTGTAACACAGCATTAGAGCGCCATACAAAAACCTTGATCAGTGAGAGTGCACAGAGAAGCACTGCTGCAGCTGTGAGCGACTGAAGGTGCTGAGGGGGAGGAAGTTTTACACACACTGTGGACGAGAGAAAACACACCACACAAACTCACTAATGCACTCACACACACACACTAATCTAAACCACATAAAGTCCTATATGTACACAATCTTGATTGTTTCCATATCAGAGGAGTTAGAAACAGCTTGTCTATAACCCACTTCTGAAACATGATCTGCTAACAGTTCATTTCTAACAGCCATTCTGGGATTTTTATGTTAATCTGGGTATCATCTATCATGTGGAATGCTAACCAAAACAATGATGTTTTATATCTTCTCACATCTCAAGTTTAATAATTGTATTGTAACAACCCGCTATCTTGGGATGAGAAGTTTTTGTGTGCTGTGACATATTTTGTGTGCAGGTCCGAACTCCCTCCCAGAGTTTCCAGCCTGCCCTAGCCTGCCTTGCTCCCGCCTCCCAGGATGACATCACTAAATGGCGGCCATATTTAAAGAGGAAGAGGAGTGAGAATGGTGTGGGATGTTGGAAGTTGTTACGTGGTGGTTACGTGGTGGTTACGTGGTGGTTACGTGGTGGTTACGTGGTGGTTACGTGGTGGTTACGTGGTGGTTAGAGATTGTGTTTGCTATTTTCTAACTGCTGTTCTGATTTTTGACTTTTGCCTGGTTTTTGGACTTTGAGTTTTTGAGTTTGGTTGTCCCTGTATCTGTTATTGTGCATTCTCTTCACTTTTGTATATATGTTCACTTGGTCCACTGGCAGTAGGGGTGTGGCTCCCATTTCTTTTGGGAGAGGGTTCCTTTTGTCTCTGTTTCTTTACTTAGGTAGTTAGGGAAGTATCCTTGTATTTTCTTTCTTTTCCTTTTAGGTAAGCTAGCTACCTAAACAATAGAATTCTTTTGTTTATTATTTTGGCCTTGGCCCACCCTGAAGTTACACCTGGTTTGGTTAATTTGTACAGTTAAATGTATATAATTGTCTGTTACAATATACCACAACCTTTTTCACACAACCTTGTTTGTGTTGTTATTCCAGGATTCCCTCATATTTAAAGGTCAATCCAATTGAATCCCAAGCTGGTTTGGCTGTGCGGTCTAACATAGACTGGGCTGTAACAGTATCAAAAGCACATGTCACGTCTAAGCTATACCCAGTAACTCATGGCCCGGCCCAGTCACTGCCCTTCCAATTCATCCACGTTAATCTCCTGTTGTTGGATGATGTTCCTTCAGCCACCGTTAACTATAATGATGCAATGAGAAACTCAGAAAGACATTTCAGTCTAATTCACAGCTAAAATGATCTCTCTTAGTGACTAGTACTGATCTTAAACATTACCAACACTGTACTGGACTGTAAATACTAAAATCCCTGACTCACGCAGTGAGAGTGCTGTTCTGTTCTGAAACAGAACATATTCGCCCAGGAAGGTGAAATATGGATTATTATTTTAATACTGGTTATTAATTTCAATATGTATATTTCTTTAGTACTGTGAATTCCAGAGCTATGTATCACTGATAAAAGGTGTGCATGTTAATTCAAAGTGAAAGCCATGAATAATGCTACGTTGCTATAGTGATCATTGTGCAGCAGGTAAACCGCATTGGAGACAAACATGACTATTACATTTATCACGCACACAGACAGTTTGTCTACTTTGTTGTCAGGTTGTCTTCATAAAATCTGTTATTTTGATCTAAATATCAGTTTTTTATCTTCCCTTAAGTAAGATGTCATATATGTTATGTTAAAAGTGTATTTTATCATGCCAGAGTGCTCAAGGTTAATATTAAAGAAGACGCCTGTCATAAAACTAGAATTTAATATATCATTTGGTATGGTATGTAGTATTCTGTTGCATGGGACTGCATCACTTACTGTCCATGGTTTAAAAGAATTCATGATTTTATTATGTTTTTCACCCAAACGCTACAATATCCAGAATGCAACATGACATTCAAGCATTGAGAGTCCCTACTGTGATCGACCAATCAGGACCTCCAACTGAGACACGTGACTCTGACATCTCATATGACGTCATTCCAGGAAGTACGACACTGTAAATGTAGCATGTCTTTGATGATGTTTAAATGCAAACCAGATTTTCTTTTCTAAAATCTCACATTGTGCATATTGCAGCTCAGTGTAAGGGTCTTGGCAATCTTCTTATAGCCTAGGCCATCTTTAGGTAGAGCAACAATTCTTTTTTTCAGATCCTCAGAGAGTTCTTTGCCATGAGGTGCCATGTTGAACTTCCAGTGACCAGTATGAGGGAGTGTTTGAGCGATGACACCAAATTTAACACACCTGCTCCCCATTCACACCTGAGACCTTGTAACACTAACAAGTCACATGACACCGGGGAGGGACAATGGCTAATTGGGCCTGTCACGAGTTCCCCTTTAAGCAGCGCGCTGTGGAGGATGTGAGCACGCATGCATGAGCAGGTGCACGAGAACCTGCTTTTCCCTTGTGGACAATCGTGACATTTCGACACGTGCATTTGTTTATGCTTCTGTTATATCTCCTCCCCGTTCTGTCATTGGTTGTTGTTTCATGTGTGTCTGAATCGCCCTCAGCCGTCAGCCATGACGACGCTGATTATGTTTGTATATATACTGCGCGCCTCCCAGCACAGGGCGCGGAATATTGAATTATAGTATCTTAGTTTAGAGTCCTTACGATAGATAACCATAGTCATAGTCATAGTCATAGTTCATGTCATGTTTCATGGTTCATGTTTAGGCTTGTTAGTTTAGTTCACGCTGGTTTCTCCGCTACCAGTCCCGCGCTATAGTTCATGTTTCTTGTTTTGTTTCTCGTCCCTGTATTTCCGTGACCGCGACCTTGATTCCTGCCTTGCCCCTTTATGCCTGTTTGCTGATCGCCTGAACTTTGCATGTTACTGGATTACGTTTGTGGATCACGTTTTGGATTTGTCTGCCTGTCTGTCTCTTAAATAAAACTGTTCATACTGCGATTGCATCCTACCTTATCTCCATTACGTCACGATACGTGACAGAATATTCCGCCTATCATGGATGCTGCATGAGAACGAAGAGGACGCAGAACCCGGAGGTCCACGCCAATCATCACCGCCTTGGATTCTATGCAGTTCTCGCAATGGACTTTCATGGACCTTCCCGATCGGTATGATGGCTTCTTTGGTTATCCGGACTATTTTATGATAGACTGCCAGAGTTACTTCTCAAGCCTGTTTGACCCGAAGCCAAGGGAGAGACAATGGATTAAGTTCATGATGTCCCGATTTTTTGGCCCAGCTCGCAAGTGGGCACAGCAAGTAGCAGCCATGAGACCCCGGGTACTGGAGGACAGTAGGCAGTTTTCGGACCTGTTTCTGAGGGAATTTGGAGAACCAGGGCAGAGCTACAACTTGGATGAGCTGCTGAAGGGAGTTAATGTGGCGAACAGTGCTGATCTTCCATTCCACATGCATGAGCCACCAAGTTGATGTTAACACGGACAACCAAGCTCGGCGCACACCCAAGCCTGTTAACCAAGTTTTGTTCACGTCCAAGCCTGCTGACCCAGTTGACCAAGTCAGGTTCATGTCCAAGCCTGCTGACCCAGTTGACCAAGTCATGCTCATGTCCAAGCCTGCTGATCAAGTCATGCTCAGGTTCAAGCCTCCTGACCCAGTTGACCAAGTCATGCTCATGTCCAAGCCTGCTGACCAAGTCATGCTCATGTCCAAGCCTGCTAACCAAGTCATGCTCAAGTCCAAACCTGCTGACCATGTTCGGCCCACGCCCAGGTCTACTGACCCGGTCGCCCAAGTTCAGCCCATGCCCAAGTCTACCGACCCGGTCGCCCAAGTTCAGCCCACGCCCAAGTCTAACGACTCAGTCGCCCAAGTTCAGCCCATGCCCAAGTCTACCGACCCAGTCGTCCAAGTTCAGCCCATGCCTGAGTCTGCTGACATGCACAGCCAAGTTCTGCTCATGCCCGAGTCTGCTGACACGCACAGCCAAGTTCTGCTCATGCCCGAGTCTGCTGACACGCACAGCCAAGTTCTACTCATGCCCGAGTCTGCTGACACGCACAGCCAAGTTCTGTTCATGCCCGAGTCTGCTGACACGCACAGCCAAGTTCTGCTCACGCCCGAGACTACCGACACGGCCACCCAAGATCCGCCCATGCCCAAGGTTCACCTGGTGACCTCAGAGCGTCAGCCTCCCTGTTCAGCTGAGGTTGTCGCTCAGCCTTCCTGTTCAGCTGTGGACGTCGCTCGGCCTCCCTGCTCAGCTGTGGACGTCGCTCGGCCTCCCTGCTCAGCTGTGGACGTCGCTCGGCCTCCCTGCTCAGCTGTGGACGTCGCTCGGCCTCCCTGCTCAGCTGTGGACGTCGCTCGGCCTCCCTGCTCAGCTGTGGACGTCGCTCGGCCTCCCTGCTCAGCTGTGGACGTCGTTCGGCCTCCCTGCTCAGCTGTGGATGTCGCTCGGCCTCCCTGTTCAGCTGAGGTCGTCATTCAGTCTCCCTGTTTAGCTGAGGTCGTCGCTCAGCCTTCCGCCTCCATGGCGAACATCGTTCCCCCCTCCTGCTTCGAGGAGACCCACGCTCCTCTCCCTGGCCTCACGGAGACCCACGCTCCTTTCCCTGGCCTTACAGGGGACTTTGCTTCACTTTCCTGCACTCCTGAGTACAGCGCTCTGTTTCCCTGCTCCACCGAGGACGTCGCTCCGCTTTCCTGCTCTGCCGAGGACGTCGCTCCGCTTTCCTGCTCTGCCGTGGACGCCGCTCCGCTTTCCTGCTCCGCTGAGGACTTCGCTCAGCCTGTCTGCCCGGCTGTGGTTGTTGCTCTGTTTCCCTGTTCAGCCGAGGACGTCGCTCTGCTTTCCTGCTCCGCCGAGGACGTCGCTCTGCCTTCATGCTTCGCCGAGGACTTTGCTCAGCCTGTCTGCCCGGCTGTGGTTGTCGCTCTGCCTACCTGTTCAGCTGAGGACGTCGCTCCGCTTTCATGGTCCGCCGAGGACGTCGCTCTGCTTCCCTGCTCCGCCGAGGACGTCGCTCTGCTTTCCTGCTCTGCCGTGTACGTCGCTCTGCTTTTTTGTTTCGCCAAGAATGCCGTGCGGTCTCCAGGCTCTGCTTGGGACATTCTGCCCAGGGGGCTGGGGCCGCCAATGGAGATGGATGTTTCATGGCACTCCGGGAAGAGTGCCCTTGGGGGGGGGTTCTGTCACGAGTTCCCCTTTAAGCAGCGCGCTGTGGAGCATGTGAGCGCGCGTGCACGACCAGGTGCGCGAGCACCTGCTTTTCCCTTGTGGACAATCGTGACATTTCGACACAGGCATTTGTTTATGTTCCTGTTATGTCTCCTCCCCGTTCTGTCATTGGTTGTTGTTTCATGTGTGTCTGAATCACCCTCAGCCGTCAGCCATTACGAGGCTGATTATGTTTGTATAAATACCGCGCGCCTCCCAGCACAGGGCACGGAATATTGAGTTATAGTATCTTAGTTTAGAGTCCTTATGGTAGGTAACCATAGTCATAGTTCATGTCATGTTTCATGGTTCATGTTTAGGTTAGTTAGTTTAGTTCACGCTGGTTTCTCCGCTACCAGTCCCACGCTATAGTTCATGTTTCTTGGTTTGTTTCTCAACCCTGTATTTCTGTGACCGCGACCTTGATTCCTGCCTCGCTCCTTTATGCCTGTTTGCCGATCGCCTGAACTTTGCATGTTACTGGATTACGTTTGTGGATCACGTTTTGGATTTGTCTGCCTGTCTCTCTCTTAAATAAACCTGTTCATACTGCGATTGCATCCTACCTTATCTCCGTTACGTCACGATACGTGACAGGAGCCAATTTGGACATTTTCTCTTAGGGGTGTACTCACTTTTGTAGCCAGTGGTTTAGACATTAATGGCTGTGTGTTGAGTTATTTTGAGGGGACAGCAAATTTACACTGTTACACAAGCTGTACACTCACTACTTTACATTGTAGCAAAGTGTCATTTCTAAATGGTGCGATCACTGAACGCGACCTCCGGCGCCAACTCGCCACAATGCACGCGCCACCAGCGCTGCTCTAACACTATAAATAAACAAATTAGCCTTCAGATGTTCACCTCATTACACCGTGAGCAAAGCCTGAATGGAAATGAGAACCAGGAATGCCAGGGGAGTGAAGAACTCGGATTCACCCAGACACCTATGCCCCTACCAAATAAGGGTCCTTGGGCGAGACACTGAACCCCAAGATGCTCCCGATGGCAAGTTAGTGCCTTGCATGGCAGGTCTGCTACCATTGGTGTGTGAATGTGTGTGTAAATGGGTGAATGAGACACAGTGTAAGGCGCTTTGGATAAAAGCGTTATATAAGTACAGACCATTTACCATTTAGAGAGAGAGAGAGAGAGAGAGAGAGAGAGAGAGAGAGAGAGAGCAGTGATTTGCATTAACAGGACTGAATAGTTTCATTTCTCCCAGAATAGAGCAGAAACTTCACCAGATGTTCAACTTCCTTCAGTCAAACTCACTGAAGCACAACACATAGCACTGAATCTACAGCTAAACACACTCTCTCATCACACTGATCATCACTATCAACTCCAATAAAAGAACACACAACGTCCAAAACTCAGCTTTATTTCAGCAAAAACTACAGGAAGAGCAACAGGACAGTGAAGAGAGTAAAGACAGAAATGTCAGTGTTGTGTAGAATTGAAACTCTATTGTAGATGGATCAGAAGCAGCTCAGTGTTAGACTCTATCTTGGAGCTGTTAGACTTCACACTGACTCTTTCTGAACGTGACCGGATGGTTGACGTTGTCATGGGAGACCCTACAGACAAACTCCTCCCCCTTTTCCCAGAGTGCTTTGTTGAGGGTCAGGGTGCTGCTGCGTGCGTACCCGTCCTTCTTCGGTTCTTCTGCGCTGGTCAGAACCCCGTCCTTCACCTCTGAGCCGTCCACTGTCCAGCTCACCAGCGCCCCCTGTGGAGAGTAGCCAGACAGCAGGCAGAGCAGCGAGGCTGATCCCTCAGACAGCTGCAGAGGAGACGGAGGGAGCAGAGACACGGAGGGAGCTGTGGGACCCGCTGGAGACAACAAACACACACACATTTAGAAATATTGTGTAAATTCTGTGAACTCAAACAGAAGCAAAACTGGAATCTCTGCAGCAGCACGAACATGTTCCAGTAGAAGGAGAACATTTCCTAGTTAGTCTTTACATCATGGATCTAGAACTTTATTCAACTTTATTCTGGTGTTCAGCTTTAGCTCTCAGTAATGTCATTGTATTAAAATAAAATACTAAATTAAAAAACGATGTACTTCTACACTGTAATTAATCTGCAAAAAAAACAAAAAAAAAAAACCTAAATCTATCAGCACAACAAATATTAATGTTATTAGAGTTATAATCGAGAAATATTCAGTTTTTAACACAGCAGCTTTCGTCTGGATTTTATATCAGCAACAAGAACAACTTTACAATGTATGAAACACTGACCTGGGTTAGTTTCTGTATGTTTACTGAATGTTCATACACATTTATTATGGATCCTTTATGATGCTGAAACAATTTAAAATCCTCAACTGACAAATTTTTCACTTCATTTAATCATACAGTTTATCTGAAGTTTGTTCATGTATAAAGTAACTGATGAAGAGAATAAACTTTTACTTACTTTTCACAACGAGTTTGGAGCCTCCACCAAAAGTCCTCCACAGTGATATTTTCTATTGAAACCATCGTACAAAAACCTCCGTCACACTGCAGTACACACACACACACACACACACACACACACACACACACACTTTGCATCAGCAGTCCATGCTTCAGTGCTCTGCGAGTGTTTATAGCCCTGTGACTTTAACACTTCATGACTGAGAGCTGCAGCTCCATAACTTTACCCACAGCAACCATGACTTTGATCAGCGTCTTCATCTGCACACTGGCCCTCTGGACTCAAGGTGAGAGTTTAACATCAACTCACAGCCTCACACACTTCATCTCATACTAATTCTACACAACTTTACAGCAAATAAACACAATCTATGTTTCGCTTCAGGATCCAGAGGTCAGGGGACTGTGACTCAGACTCCTTCAGTGGAAACTGTTGTTCCAGGAAACACAGTCACCATCAACTGTAGATTCAGCATTGCTGTTTGGCATGACTGTGGGCCAACTGGTGTATCATATGACTGTCTAGCCTGGTACCTTCAGAAACCTGGAGAAGCTCCTAAACTCCTAGTGCGCTATGCGAGTCACCTGTTCTCAGGAACTCCAGCTCGTTTCAGCGGCAGTGGATCTAAGACGGACTTCACTCTGACCATCAGTGGAGTCCAGGCTGAAGATGCAGGAGATTACTACTGTCAGAGTACACATAAGATCAGTGGTAGCTATGTGTTCACACAGTGTTAGAGCGCCGTACAAAAACCTCGGTCAGGGAGAGTGCACAGAGAAGCTCTGCTGCAGCTGGGAGCGACTGCAGGTGCTGAGGGGGAAGAAGTGATACAGCACAATGACACACAATGTGGACGAGAGAAAACACACCACACTAACTCACTAAAGCACACACACACACACACACACATCTGTCAGAGGAGTCCACTTTATTCATCTGTCAGTACAGTCAACACACACACACACACACACACACACACACACACAAAACATCATCAACTACACATCACTACAGCGTCCTTTTCTCTCTTTGGTGATTTTTTCCCTCACTGTCATACAGGTACGTGTATTCATCAGGAGGTGGATTATCTCACGTGCTACATTCCTGAGAAAAAAAAAGGGTTCCTCACTGATTCTTTGGCTCAGAGGTTCACCCACAGGAACAATCAAGAACACTTGAGACAAACATATGAGACATGAGACAAGCCAAGCATATTCAGCAGATTCAACTCTGTAAAGATGCTGTTATTACTGTATATTGTAAGAAGCATCAACATGGCCCCGGCCCACCACCAGATGGAGACAGAGAGCTGCCTCTTCGTAATTAGTGGCACCCAGCTCCACCTGTGACTGGTCTATTTAAGGGCTGCTTACCATTCGCTCAACACAGTTGAGTTATTGAGTTCACCGTGCGCGTATATTGAAACCTGTAGCGGAACTTTAGGCCATTGCTTTGCACTGAGTTTACTTTATCTTACCAATCTACTCACCGTCACGATGTCTTTTATTTCCTGGTTAGTTCTCTGTAGCGAGCAGTCATTGGTTTCTCCCCTGACAGCCTTAAGTTTATTCCTTTAGTTTTCCTTGTCTTTGTTATCATTCTCAGTATCTCAACTCCTGATTTAGGAGAGTGCTTTTTCAGCTCGTTACTTTTCTCCATAACCAGTGTAGAGTGTGTTGGCCTGAGATTATTACTTATTTCCCTTTTTGGAAGTTTCTGTTCCTCCCCATTATCTGTTCTGTACTTGGGTTTGAACTCTTGGGTATTGATTGTGGTTTGCTCAGTTTACTCAGCTCTTTTGTATACTGAGGCCTGAGTTTCAAGATGGCATGGGGTGAGTCACAACAACATCCTCTACCATAAAAGTAGTGTTATATTATATTCAACTCATTTACCATCTTTAGGCATCTTTCCCCACTTATGTTTGGGTACAGGGAGAAGGGAAATAAGTATTCAGGCACTTTTGTTTTTGCTATTTAATACATTTCCAATACTGACATCACCTTCATATTTACACATGATACTATGTTTTGACTTTGTACTTAATATAAGAACTCATGAGCTTTTTTTCCCCCTAAATCATGTGTTTAAAAAATTAAATTGATGAAGGAGGGAAAGAGAAAAATGTTTTCAGACACCACAAATTAACCACATTAATACTTTTTAAAGCAGTTATTAGCAGTTTCAGCTTCAAGACACCTACAATAACAAATAATTTGTTTTTTTCAGCATTTTGGCTATCATTCTTGCCACATCGTTTACAATTCCCCAGTGTTACGAGGACTCACAATATCTAAGTTTTCACAGGGATTCCAGTCAGGAGATGAAAGGCCTTCAGCTATAACATGATTTATGTTTTTCCTCCAAATAATAATTAAAACAGACACAAGATCAGAAGCAATAAAATGTATTATTATTATTGTATTATGTATTATTGTCCAAAGCAGATCATGTTAAAAATAAGATCTGGTAATGCTAATCAAACCATACACCCCTTAACCCACCAAACCAAAACTGACTCGCTCAACCCGAGTCTTCATCAGAATCAGAACCCGATTTCATTTGGGAGGGCTCCATGTCCCAGCAAACACAACAGAAGTTTTCTTGAGAAAATTGTTCTACCTGCACATATAGCACACAAAAATAACGGATCAGTCCTGGAAAGAAAAACAATCCTTCCCTATAAGGAATTGCTGGTACAGTACCTGGGAGGGAAATAAATGAATACTCCAGTTAGAGAGCAGAGGTGACAAAGTTAGTAATCTACAGCCAATCCTACAGTGCTACAATACAAGAGAAGAAATTCACTTTCTCCAAAGCAACACAATTTTACTTTATTCATAGTTCAGTGCAAATTTATTCATATTCATAATCACTCATTAGAAGTCTTATAATTTTGAGACGGCAAATGGGCTGCCCCCTGCTGGTAGTGGCTGAAACACACAACAATGACCTCTCGTACACAGAGACAGCTGCCATTAAATCAGCGCCCACACACTTACCAGGACTAGGAGGGTGTGGGGTGTGTTGTGTTCACACACGAGTTTCAGTTCTTTTATTGCCTCTAGAGCTGGATTCAGTGATACAGTAAAATGTACCACACTCTAATTATAACTGGACAGGAAAGACCTACGCACTTTCAAACACCTGAAGTGACTTCAGAGTTAATTGAGTCAACTGTATAATTAATACATGAATTAAAATTAAAATAACTGTTGAATAGAAAAACCTTTCAGTGTCCAAAGTAACCAGTACTTACTCGGTCTGGGGGAAATGTGTCGTTGTGACCAACATAATTTTCAAACGGATGAAATAACTATTTTAATAAAATCTTTATTGACTTTGACACTTGGAAGAACACTAACAGCTTAAATATAAAATATAACCTTGGAGCTGAAACTCAGTGAGGAGCAGTGAGGTGTATCTGAGATTTACATTAACCAGGCTGAATGTGTTTCTATCTCCCAGAATAGAGCAGAAACTTCACCAGATGTTCAACTTCCTTCAGTCAAACTCACTGAAGCACAACACACAGCACTGAATCTACAGCTAAACACACTCTCTCATCACACTGATCATCACTATTAACTCCAATAAAAGAACACACAACGTCCAAAACTCAGCTTTATTTCAGCAAAAACTACAGGAAGAGCAACAGGACAGTGAAGAGAGTAAAGACAGAAATGTCAGCGTTGTGTAGAATTGAAACTCTGTTGTACATGGATCAGAAGCAGCTCAGTGTTAGACTCTATCTGAAGTTCAGCTTGAAGATGCAGGATATCAGTACAGTCAGCGCACACACACACACTGATCTGAGAACAGTGGCACTCAGCTGACAGAGTCCTTTTCTCTCCTTGTGGAGTTTTTCCTCACTGTGGTACAGGTATGCGTTTTCTTCACTAAGTGAATTATCTCACACGCTACACTCCTGAGATAAAAAGGGTCCCTCGGTGGTTTTTTGGTTGGGTGTTAGGTTCTAAAGAGGCTCCTGCAGAGGAACAAGCAAGAAAGTTTAAGCAAAAGCAGCAGCAGCCAATCTTATTCAGCAGATTCCACTCGGTAAAGATGCTGTTCAGTAACACACACTGATTATGTTCTGTTCACACACATTATGGCTCTAGTCAAGACCACCACTATCGAGTCCAAGACCAGGACTTGAGCAGAGATTCAGTCACGAATGATTCTTAAGCGGGTCGAGACGAAGTCAAGGCCAAGGTTAACATATTAGTGATAGTGGAGATGGGACAGAATTTCCTCTTAAACTCACTGGAGTCCAGCGTCGTCTGTTCACACAGCGTTTGAGTGCCAGATATGACCCAGCAACCAAGTACAGGCCTGACCGGCTAACTATCAGAACCTTTGCATTGTGGGTGAAATAGATCTGTTTATACAGGAAGCACTGCAAAAAACACATTTTAGAGAGGTGTAAATGAGATGTGTAAAAATAAATCAGGGGAATGGTAAATGAAATTATACAGAATAAATGACGTAAAGAATAATGAACGACGAAAATCTGAAATGCAACGAGGAGTTTTTGTTTACGTCGACGTTCTCTTCCATTACACGACATGTTAGTATGTCCCAGTACTTGTATACTTATTTTACTACACACTCAAAAGTATGTACTTTATCTTCACAAAAAGAATACATACGTTTAGCATATAGTTTAAGTATGCCAGGGATTGTTATTGAATGTCTGTTTCTCAGTCCACACTACAACACGAAAACAGCGTTTTCAAATCCACCCGGTTGGGAACGTTCACACAAAGCTGAGTTTGCGCTGGACAACAACCGAAACACAACAACCAGCAGTCTCAGCATGAATGGAAAACAAAATGTAGGGGGAAAAGATGCATTTTCAAAATTATTGACGTGGATTAATCTTCTCACTTCCACCATCCATTCATCATCACTTACTATTTTTAAAGTCTTTATTCAATTCCCTGTTTCATTAAATTCTAATATTTTAATTTCTTATATATTTCTCATTCATATTTATTGTGTACTTACAGTCACAGTGTCAATCTCACCGTTTCACGTCGTGTGTATCCTCGTGTATATGTGACAAAAGTAGTCTCTCAATTATGAATGTGGATCTCAAACAGAAACCGTTCCTTAGTGCACGTACCACACAAACAACACCAAGACGAACGACGTGTTCTCTACGTTCACTTTATATAGCGATAAAAAAAAAAAAAAACATGGAGGGAATGACTTGGAGACATTTGTGACAGAATGAAACTACAGTCAAGCACAAATAAAACTCAACAAAGTAATAAAAATAAGACAACAGACTACATGTAGGCATGTGCCGATCATAAACTCTACGATTTATGATATCGTGGACACTTCGTCAGTTAGCTAGCCAACATAACGGGTAGCATATGGAACATGCTAGCTCAGTTAGCGAAAGCTCAGTTGGCTAAAATACAATCTCTAAAGTAGTGTAGTTAAATACAGTCTTGTGACAGTTTTGTCAACCAGAATAAAGGCTTCGACAGTTATCGTCATGATTACGCATCCACACAAACAGAAAAAGAGAGGGGGTGCCAATATTTAAGCGTCCACAATAGCCATATAGTGCGTGTTGAATATTGTTAAACGGTTTAGAATTGATTCTCGGGACATGCGTGAAAACACAACAGACGGTTCAGGTACTGCGAAGGACTTTTACAAAAAGAGGAAGTGACACGGACATCAAAGTGGCTGAAAAAAAATAAAGCGCGTGACTTCCTGTGAGCATCACTAAAGCAGTCCAGCTCTAAAAGTGGAAAAAGTTTGTAAATTATACTGCCAGACTTTCTCCAGTCAAAGTGCTGATGTAGACTCCTGTTACAACATGCTCGTTAAGTCTTACTGCATCTGCTGGCTCGATCCGGACACCACGCATAACCCAAATACTCCAGAATGAACAGCTGGACGTGATAAATATCCATATTAGACACCTAGAGAGCTCATTCTACTCAGTGACTCGAAGCTAAAACTAAAACTGCGGATATGTTTTCCAGCACAAAACACCAGATTAACATGAAGGAGATGCTTCACATGCAGGTATCTTATCTCCGAGTCCCAGATGTTACACTTCTTAACGTTACATGAAAGAAACTTTACATACATTATTTTCCTAGATTAGACTCGATAAAGTTAATTTGGTGGAAAGTCACTGTTGAACAAGGATCAGTAGCCCAGGCCCCCGGGGTTTACAAGTTAAAAAAAAAATTAAAAATCAGAAAAAGAAAACAAAAATCTTTATTAAAAAAAGACCTGCTTTTGGAAAACGATGTAAATCAAAGCAAATTTGTACGTTACACTTACATGGTTGCGGTAGTGCGCACTTTGTCGCCTATCTAGGGCACTAATATGGATATCTATGGTTAATACAAGCCAGCAAGACTTTCCACTTTTCAGAAAGCAACACAGAACATTGCTGTCAAAAAATAACAACAACTTTAAATTGTGCATTATTTGGATATTAATCAAAAAAAGCGACTGCAAATGTGTGTGTGGTTTCAGATGACAGTAAATGGGTCCCTCGATCGGGAGGACGTTATGATGTCCAGTGCTGTTGGTGCGTTCGGGACGTGAAAGGGCTCGGTCTTTTAGTGCACTTCTCTTACAAAAGCCTCCAATTCTCATTCGCTCGCTCACTCACTCACTCTCACTCTCATCTGTAATCATCATGGACACATTTACACATCTATTTATCTTCCCCTGAGTCTCGAAAGAATTCAGTCTCTCGCTGCGTCTCACTCGTACTCGGCGATGATGACCATCATCCCGACGCCGAACAGCATGGCAGCGACCTCCATCACCGACTGACCCGCGCTCGAGCGGCCACTCAACAGCTCCGGCAGCACTGTCACCGTGGCGATGTAAACGAAGCCGCCGGCCGTGAAGGGCAGGATCCAGGCGGTGGCGGCCGCACCCACGCCCTCGGCCAATAGGGAGCAGGCGGTGCCGGCTAACGCGCCGATGGCGGTGAGGAGCTGGAGACACATGGCCTAGGGAAAAAAAATGGGTGGAAAATAATGAAAGAGGTCACATGACCACAATACAGCCATTGGATTTTATAGCATCGTGGTCCAAAAGTCAAGTGTATATACATTTGATAATTTTTATATTATGTAATCCGTTTCCTGCTCCTGTGGGGTTCTACAACCCCAGTTCCGAAAAAGTTGGAAAATGCTAATAAAAACACAGAGGAGTGATTTGTAAATGTACTTTGACTTGTATTTAAACAAAAAAAGTATAAAGACGAGGGATTTGATGTTTTACTGAATCAACTGCATAGTTGTTTTTTTTTTTGAAGATTAACGTTAATTTTTGATCCCTCAGACATCACGGTCTTAAAAACCATCATGAGTCTGTAATGGAGATGGCTCGGGAATACTTTGGTAAACCTATGTCAGTCGACACCATTCACCGCTGCATCCACAGATGCAGGTTAATGCTTTACTATGCAAAGCAGAAGCCGTACATCAACACTGTCCAGTGTTCTCCGGGCCAAAGAGGAAAAGGACCGTTCGAGCTGTTATCAGCGTCAGGTCCAAAAGACAGCGTCTGTCATGGTTTGGGGGCGTGTCAGTGCCCATGGCAGGGGTAACTTGCACATCTGTGAGGGCAGCATTAATGCAGAAAGATATCTACGCATTTTGGAGCAACATACGCTGCCATCCAGAGCAGGACAAACCACATTCTGCCCGGATTAAAAGCGCATGGCTGTGTAAGCAGAGAGTGCGGATTCTAGCATGGCCTGCTGCAGTCCTGACCTGTCTCCCATTGAGAACACGTGGTGCACTATGGAGCGCAAAATAAAGCGACGATGACCCGTAGAGTTGTGCAGTTGAAGAAATGTATAGTGGATGAAGGGGGAAAATTCCGCTTGCTAAACTTAACCATCTGGTGTCCTCACTCAGAGTCCAAACGCTTAATAAGTGTTATTAAAAGAAAAGCTGATGTTACACAGTGATAAACAGTCGACTGTCCCAAATTTGTGTCTCAATGTGTCTAGCCTGGTTAAATAAATCAATCAATAAATAAATAAACAAATAGAATAAAAATTAATAATAACAATAATTGTATTATTAATATTAACTCTGTAGCTGACCAATCAGAACACTGAATCGGCACACCTTCTTCTTGGTGCATCCTGACTGGACGAGGATGGCGAAGTCTCCGATCTCGTGTGGCACCTCATGCAGGAGGATGGTGATGGTGGTTACCACGCCGACGGCAGGACTGACCAGGAACGAGGCACCGATGGCCAGACCGTCCGTGAAGTTGTGGGTGAAATCAGCGGCCAGGTTCAGGTAACCCGATACTTTAATATCTACAGAGAGAGAGCGAGAGAGGGGAGAAAGAGAGAGGGAGGGAGAAGGTGAGAGAGAGAGAGAGAGAGAGAGAGAGAGAGAGAGAGAGAGAGAGAAAGGGGAGAAAGAGAGAGGGAGGGAGAAGGTGAGAGAGAAAGGGGAGAAAGAGAGAGGGAGGGAGAAGGTGAGAGAGAGAGAGAAAGGGGAGAAAGAGAGAGGGAGGGAGAAGGTGAGAGAGAGAGAGAAAGGGGAGAAAGAGAGGGAGGGAGAAGGTGAGAGAGAGAGAGAGATTCTATGTTCATAATCTGAAGAACTTGATGACGTAATCGAAATATTGCAAAACATCAAAAGCAACAGCATCTCTTACCCGAGCTCTCTTCTTTCACTTTCTTCACCTTCTTGTCCTTTTTCTGATCTTTCTTCCCTCCTTCCTTCTTCTTCTCCTCCTCCTCCCCGTCGCTGTCCTTACATTTCGGAGCAGCTGTGAAGATACAACATTCGGACACGTTCTGGAAATGTCTGCAGTGCCAAAGGAACGTTATTTTCCCGGGCGACTTTTACCGTGCGAGTGAGCGTGCGAGTGCGAATGAGAGTGTCCTCCCTTTAGCAGACGCACAAACTTCTCCACCACCAGGAACGCCACGATGCCGCCAAGAACCCACAGACCCACAGACATCATGTGATCGTGTGCCACACCTGCACGCGCACACACACAAACACACTTAGAAATTATCTCCTTCTCCATCAGTGTTGTTTATTATTTCCCTTATATCAGTGCAGCAATGTACCGTGAGAATGGCCATGTGACTCCTCGGCGGCAGCTGATTGGCCCTCGTTTCCATGGTGAGAGTGAGGCGCTGGATTGGAGGAAAGACGGAAAAAACAATCCGAGTGAGATTCATCTCACTAGTGTGTGTGTGTACACTACGGTTGCTGCTTAAATTAAGAAATTTATTTTGAAAAATATTTTTTTTAAACCCTTGTTTGTATTAGTTTTACATGTGGAGGTGGGATATTATCATCATAACTGTAGTATATGTACTAATAGATAGATAGATAGATAGACAGAGATATCCCTTGTAAGTGGACATGTTCATAAATATTGTGTTATTGTGTGTGAAAAGAGATTTCATGGTTTTTCCCCTCAGTACAAACACCCTCCATGAAGCGTTCGTTCTTTTCTAGCATCCCCAAACAGAGTTTAAAACGCGCAAAGCAATAAAATATAGACGCCGTTTAGAAGGACGTATCAGAGAAGCGATGCTTCTGGGCATTTTATGTAAGTTATTAGTTTAGTAGCACAGGTCCAGACTGTATACTGTATGTGTTATGGTCACGTGACCTACCCTACTAATGACGGTCTACACAACGCCTCCTACAACAAACACTTATAATGAAGGACTAAACAATTAGTCTGTATTAAAGTGAGGTGAACTTTTATGTGATTAATACAGTGATTACTTATCCCCTGTGAATCGAACAGAATTACTACAGACACACAGTACAGAAATCTAATCCTGCAGGAAGAAGAATAATCCGCAGATTTGATTTGGTTTTTGTTCCCCATCACCTTGTGTTTTTAAATGGTTGATTAATCACCATGACATTTTTAGACTATGTTACCATGCCATGTACATTTCTAATGCACCCCCCGCCGGGTGTGTTCTATACCTCCACCCCACCCCGTTTACTAACCCAGCGCGTGAGGGATGAGGTGCAAGAAGGCGTCCCCCAGCAGCCCTCCCGAAGCAAAGCTCAGCAGGATCTTCAGTAGGTTCTGGTGCTGATCCGAGTTCGACTGCACTGGGATGAGGAAGAGGATGAGGAAGGGTGCAGCACTGATCAGCAACGTCGCTCCCACTGCCTACAAAATAAAACCGAACAACTTGCATAACTTCAAGTGACTGGCTGACGAGGTCATATTAAACAGAAGTGTGGGGGGGGGGGCTTTCACTTTATGGATTATTCATGAAAAACACAAAGCATTTAGACTGAAGCAAAGCTATTAAAAAATCCCAGACATGTTAATTAGTTCAAATGTGAAACAGTTAAGAGGTACACGATTGTCTTTCCACCATTTCTGCGTCATTGTGTACACAGTGGCATTAAACCTGCCTCTCTGCTGACCTCTGGTGGCTGATCCTTCTTACTGCAACACGTGGTCCTTTCACTTAGTACATTATTCCAATTACTTATTCCATCACTACACAGGAATCACTGAGTGAATTATGGATGCTGATTGGTCAGAAGGTGTTGATTAATTTTCTTTAACAGCAGCTCTGACAGTATATTATATATATTAATGCGCTCATTCTAATATGTTACTGTTTCTATAGTAATGGCTCATTCACGGGGACGTGTACAGTGGACGCTCCACATAAACGTATTTAAAAACCGTGTAATCGAGTCTCCAGTGTGAGTGAAATATGATATCACAGTATTTACCTGCATCCACAACTGTACTGAGTCCCGGCTCTCAGCCTGCGACTCGCGCATCATGCGTTCTTTGCCAGGGCTGTGCATGGGTTTGTGGGTGTGCCCGTGGTCATGTCCGTGATCGTGGGCGTGCCCGTGGTCATGTCCGTGATCGTGGGCGTGCCCGTGGTCTTGTCCGTGATCGTGGGCGTGCCCGTGGTCATGTCCGTGATCGTGGGCGTGCCCGTGGTCTTGTCCGTGATCGTGGGCGTGCCCGCGGTCATGTCCGTGATCGTGGGCGTGCCCGTGGTCTTGTCCGTGATCGTGGGCGTGCCCGTGGTCATGTCCGTGATCGTGGGCATGCCCGTGGTCTTGTCCGTGGTCTTGTCCGTGATCGTGGGCATGTCCGTGGTCATGTCCTTCGTCATGTCCATGATCATCATGCCCGTGGTCATGGCCATCATCATGCCCGTGGTCATGCTGAAGCTCCTCCTCAGGAGGCAGATTGGCCTCAGCACTCCATTTGCTTGCACCATGAAACAGCTTTACGTCGTCATGATGATGCCCGTGGTGATGGTCGTGGTGGTGCCCGTGGTGGTGCCCATGGTGGTGGTCATGGTGGTGCCCATGGTGATGCCCGTGGTGATGGTCATGGTGGTGCCCGTGCTCACATGACAGCACTGCTAAACCAAACACCAGCAGCAGCGCAGACACACATAGGGCCCTCATCTCACCTGGAGGGAAACGAAAACACACCATTTACTCTCCAACCCTGATCAGGATGTGTACGGACACCTAGTGTGACTAGCGCTGAGCTAACAGAGTGTGTAAATACTGCTGTGTTTAATTAAGCGAGGTGTGGAACTATAAACTTGCCACAAAAGTGGAGTTACTTTAGGTGGGAAAAATCATGCACTGAATACGTTTATAACTCAACAACAACAAAAAAACACAGGGTATTTAATATCGCTGAGGAGTCGTCATGCCCCTGGTTACCACCTGACCAATCAGGATGCAGCTCACAAAGCAAGCCAGAGCTTTCAAGATGGAGGGAGGGTGGATGGTGTAGTGCCAGTGGACAGACGTGCCAGTGAACACGAACAGCTTTACAATCGTGTACAGTTGTGTAACTGTTGACATTGGGAGGTTTTCTTGACATAAGGAGATGTTTGTTTATAATTTACAGAAGGCAAACTGCTGTGATGTGAGAGGAATAAAAGACTAATAATAATAATAATAATAATAATAATAATAATAATAATAAATTGTGGGATGGTAATAGTAATGCTGATATATATATATATATATATATATATATATATATATATATATATATATATATATATATATATATATATATTCTGGTTCTAGTTAGTAAGTGGTACAGTTTATCACCCCACAGTTCCTGCCTTTCGATATAGTGCCCTTTCCTTATTTCATACCCTAGGTAGTGTCCTTATATAGGGCACGAATCTGAAATCTCATGCACTCCATAATGAGTAAAGGCAAATTATTTCAACCGCAACACATCAAGTCAGGAAATTAACCCCAAATAACTTCCTGTTGTATATACTGTATAGTGCACTAGATTGGGTGAAACCCTATCTAGGGTACTTAATGTATAAAGCAAATCTCCATTTGGGATACAGCCTTTGTTAGAGAGCTTCCTCTAAAAAAAAAAAAAAAAACAAAAAAAAAAAAAAAAAAAAAAAAAACATTTTCTATTTGTTTCACTCATTCATTCATTTCTTTTAGGCTAATCTGCACTCTATAGCAAGATTAAAATGCCTTTTTTACACGGCATATCTGTTAATAACGATTAGAAATACATGAATGTGTTTATAAACAGATGTATAAACACTGCTCATGAGTAAACAGTGGAAAACCAGTGCAAGTAAACTAGCCGGCTAGCTAGTGTAGCTAGTGTAGCTACGTGTCGCACAATACAACAGACATGCTTTATTTATTTTTACTGTATAATATTAAATAATATAATATACTCACCACCTGCGTGAAGCGTGCAGCGCCTATAAATCTATACTTCTGAATGAATATAATATAAACTGTTTCCTTAGAGGCTGCAGGTCATCAGATGCTCTCTGCTTTTCTATCTAACCGACGTGGCGTTCAGTCCAGCCCAAATCTCGCGAGAACTCGGACCACGTGATTTCAGAGCGCCACAATATGGCGGTGCTCTTTGAAAGTATATCTCAGAGGTCTGTCTGCTATACGGTCTGCTTTTCCCATTTTTAGCTCTGAGGCATAAAACATAGTTAAGTCATTAACTATATGAACCACACACATTGGAACAAACATAACGTTATGGTTTAATATATTTATGTTTGAACATATAATCTAAATCTGTGTTAAGATTCATTTAAGTATGAATGTATCATTAGTACATTTTCCAAACTTCATGTTTTTGGTTGGAAGATCAAGAACACTTTTGGTGTCTATGTGTGCTATGTGTGGTTTTTCTAGTTTTACCACCCTGCTGAAAAAACAAACAAACAAACAATTGAAACCATCACAGAATTTCTAATGGTTTCCACTAGAAATACCATTACAAACCATCAGCTAGCCATTAAAACCATTACCATTACTGGTCCTTAATGGTATCCACTAGACATATACCACTAATAGAAGGCAACAAATTAACAGTAGAGACCCACAGGGACTATTACAATATCCATTCAAACAATACAATTCCCATTATATGCCAGAGCCATATATAAATGTAACTGTGACTAACTGTAATTATAACCATTACAAATTCTATGAGGGTTTCTATTGTTTTGTTCAGCGGGGCATTTAAACATGTATGCTCCTGGAACACCAGCTCACACTAGATCAAAGACTTTCTGGTACTAAATTTATCCTCGTGGCTAAAAGATGTGAAACAGAAGCTTCCCAGACACGTAAAGTCAACACAGTTAAGGTCAGTGCAGCCAGTAGTGTGATACTCCTCGTGTCCACCAGAGAGCGCAATGCCCAGAATTGTACTTCATGTACCATGATGACTAATTTGATCACCTTAGTCATTATTACTCATCACATACTGGACTATATAACTTGTCTATAATATCACATCAAATCAAAGCCGGATTGCCTCGGCTCTCATGGCTTTCGGGAGTGATCCCACTTGCTTTTGTCTTCCTGAGCTCTGCTGCAAACCACAGATGGAATATTTTAGTATATTGGCTTTGAATTTAAGACCGTCACTGTTGTTTCTTTCAACTTTCCCCCTGTTTAAAAAAATGCAAAAAAACAAAACAAAACAAAAAAAACCCCAACATCTTCTGGAATGATGTTAATATATCACTTGATATCTCATTTAGCCTGTATAGTCTTCGAAGCAGATCAGAGGAGGTGTATAGGGTGTGCATTGGTTTATAAATTAGTTATAAAGTTATTAATACCATTTCCCCATTTTCTAAACATCTATCTTTTTTGAGAGGCTTTTCTTTTGATCTAAAAACAGTTCAAACATTAAAACTAAAATGAACTATACACATAGCTAGTATTGGAACAAACACAAGCAGGCTATACTATAAAGTTATAAAGTTATATTTCAAAAGTTACATAGTAAAAAACTAACGTTTAAAATTTATATTTCAGTTTTCTAAATTATAAATCATTGCATTTACATTTATTCATTTAGCAGAAGCTTTTATCCAAAGCGACTTACAAATGAGGAACACAGCAACCCTGACTAAGATAAAGCAACTACTGAAGATGAATGAATGAATGATTATTACACAACTTCAGATATCATCTCAATAATAATAATCATATAAAATAGAGATTGTAAAAAACTGTAGTGGTGATAAGTCTCTCTCTTTCTCACTTAAACCCCATCTTATACCCGCTGTCCAGCTAGTCCGTTACTGACCCTCCGCCTCTGTCTCAGTCACCCCTCTTCAAGTTCAGCCCACTACCCCTCTTCACACACACACACACACACACACACACACACACTCACACACACACACACACCTCCTATGACCCTTAAGCCGCGGGCGGGAAGAGTGCCTTTTGTCTCTATGATAAGTAGGCCAATTCAATATCGCTCGATTCCATTACAGACATCTGCATATCGAGCATCTGCTCCCCAAATCACATTTGTCTGACTCTTAAAACCCCGAAACCCCCAGATGACCCAGTGTGACCCCAGAACCCCTCCCCTGACCCTGGACCCCTCACACTTTTTTTCTCAAAAATGTCTAGAAACAGAGCGGCCCGAGTTCAAGGTAAAGGTCCTTCCCTTTCTCTGTGTGTCCGTAATCATATGCGTTGCTTTTTTTGCCGGCTTTTACCGTTTCTGTTCACACGCACACAGACACAGACGCTGCCCACCCAAGTAAAAGACTAACTGGGGTTTGGGGGGGAGGAGGGGGGGGGCTATAATTTGTTTTTTCAAGGATTGTCTCTTAACGTTTTGTTTGCTCGATCCTAAACGTTTTCCCTCTCCGTGAGAGTCACGTCTGTTTCAGATCTTCGTGTGAAGAGGTTAAAGCAACAAACAGAGAAGTTTCATGGAGCAAGTCAAGAGCGAGTCTTTTGAAACCAAAAGGTTCTGTATCACACTGACAGAAAAAGGACAGAAAATATGTTTCATTATATCACTAAAAGGATCAGTAAGATTTTAGTAAAATACTGAGTTGGTGTGATACTGTTGACATGACGAAGTTAATTATTTTCCTGTAACAGCATGTCCCCAAGTGTTTTATTCCTCTTACACTGCAGCAATTTGCCAACAATTTGCCTTCTTTCTTTTTTCACAGGTACAATACTGCTTAAAAGTATTAGGCACCCAATTTTTTAGTATAAATTTTGTTATAGATGTTTATTTTATGACTTCTGCATTGTCAAGTCTGTACAAAAACATTTTATGTTACAAAAAAAACTAATTTAGTATGTCAGTGAAGTAGGAAACCTTACAAAAACAGAGCAGTTTCCAGACAAAAACACATAATGAAGACTGCTGGGGTTTGTTACAAAAAAAGAAGTGAGTGAGAGTCAAAGTCTCCAGAAGAACTGGGGCAGATTCTCCAAGATGCTCAGTGAAACTTACAGATCATTTCCTTATAAAACTGTACAGAATGCACCTGAGCCCACTGACGCAGTTTAAAATTAAAGGGTCGTCACACCAGATATTGACTTAGTTTAGTTTATTACTGTTTTCTGTGTGTAAATATACACACAACCAGTTTGTGGACACTCGACTGAAATGTTTCTCATGATGTTAAAAAGCTTTTGATCTGAAGGTGTGTGATTAAATGTGTGAAATCTGTGTTGTAGACAAAAATATAACCGTGCCGACGTGTTCGTTTCTTTCATTAGAAAACTAACATTTTATTTACAAAAAAAAAAAATTTTTTTAAATGGATGACTCGGAGCGAAACATTCCAAAAAGCACACCAATAAGTGTCCAGCGTAGGTGGGAGCTCCGTTAATACTTTAATTAATAAGAAATCGGTTGGAAAAATGCCAAGAATACATTTCCGTCTACTTTGAAGATTCTAAAATACTCAGTTCTTGTGATTTATTCTGGATTATAATTCCAATAGTTCAGTTTGTGTTGTTCTAGAGTTTTGATGACTTTATTATTATTCTAAAATGTGGAGAGAAAAAAAAAATAGAGAAAGAGTGTTTCTAAACTTTTGACCGGTAGTGTATAATATTTATGTAGAAACATTTAAATTCTTTATGTCTGAAGGTATCTCTGGACGTTTGGACATACTGTAGGTTTATAGTTAATGTTGTCGAATGTCTGTGAAACATCTGTGTTAGTTCCTGTTCTCACTTATGTTACAGCAGCTATAAACCGTCGTTCCCTCACCAGCCTCCCTCTCTTTATTCTCTCTCTTGAATTTAATAAGACAAAAAAAAAATCCCCACAGTTTTTCATGTTACAGAGAAACCACAAAGAAGTGTAAACTCCTCTGTCCTGAAGATGTCGGAAAAGTAATGTTACAGTTTCACCTCTGACACTGGAGACTCCTTCCATCTAAATTCCATCTTCCATCTGTTAAATAAACATCTCCTTACAGAAAACGTCTTCACCATATCGACGATTACATGCTTTTAGTCCGTCGTGAAGCGTCCACTCTGTGAACAAACTGTTACTATAGAAACGATAACGTATTAGAACGAGCGAATCAACATGGCACAATCCATGGATAAGATGTTGTGCTGCAGGATCTTTAAAGTTTTGTCAGGAAGCGGCTTTTCAGGTGTTCAGATCAGATAGCATGTCGTGTCTATTCAGTTTGCCCTCGAATGACGATGAGACCCGAATGTGATCTACCTGAGTGACCGAATGTTCCAAGGGCACTGTCAAAAGGCATTATTTTTTACTTTAAATGTAATCAGCTATAATGAGGATGCAGATAAGAAGCTCCCTACCTGCAGCATGTAAACTCAACACAGTTACAGTCTCCAGAACCAAGATGAAAAGTAGGAACTGTGTTGATACCAGCACCTTAAAAACCTTGATTTTATCCATTGACTTGTCTTATATTAGATATTAAACAACAGCTGACGAAAGAAGTGGTGCAGACTGAGATGTCAGATCAGAGCCTGCTCATGGTATCGCTTTGATTTATTTTATTTATTTATTCAGCAGATTAGCCAATCAGACGTGACGTTGGTGGAGGTTTATGATGCTCCAGATCTGACTGTTGTATCTTGAGAGACAGAATGTGTTGTTGGGACTAAAGCTGCTGTGTTGTCTGTAATCCTGTTAGTCATACTTGTACCGTAGCGATCACGCTGAGCGTCTCTGTGCCGTGTTCAACAAATATATCACTCAGTTCTTTAAACACAATAAAGTCTAAAGTCTTGAAACAGAACAGTGGGAGCAGGTGAAGTTCAGTGTGTGTGTTGGACTGGTCATCTATATTCTTGATTATAGCTAATCACCCAATGTATATGTGTCTCTGGGATTTTTGTTGTTGTTGTTTTTTAAGCATTATCTAATTAACTCTGTTCTCTGTATTAACAGTGGGGGGAATAAGTATCGGACGCGTCAACATTTTCTTCAGTAAATATATTTCCAATGAAGTTATTCACATGAAATTTTCACCAGACATCAGTATTAACTCAAGAAATCCGGAAATATAAAGAATTCACAACATTAAAGTCCATAAATGAAGTTATGTGTAATAAAGTGGAATGACACGGGGAAAAAAGCATTGAACACGCTCCATTCATCGTTCCTTCAATACTTATTTCTCCCACTGTATTTCCCCTTTTGTGTGTGTGTGTGTGTGTGTGTGTGTGTGTGTATATATATATCAATATTGTCATGAAATAATATACAGATTAACTCATCTATCTTCTCTTCATCTCTTAGCTGAAGTGCTATACATCAAATAGAGTGGTATACGAAATAAAACAGCATCCGAGATATAAAACAAAAATAAAACAATAAAATAACATAAAATGAAATTTAAAAAAGATAAAGCATCCAGGAAAACAAAGTGTACCTAAAAAATATTAAGTGGTCACAAACAACATCCTGTTTTTTCTATTTTGTATTATTTATTGATCTTTCACTGGAAAATCGTCTGGTTCTGAGTTTCAGCTAAAAAGCCGCTTCACTTCTTTCTCCTCCAGAGTAACACTTTTTCAACACAAGTTGGATCTGTAAAATGTGGTAATTAATACAAACATATCAAATGTACTGTCTGAAAAAGCGTCTAGTGGTTTAAAAATGAATAAGAGGTCATCGACCTTACATGTTCATCCGCACGGTTGATCTTTATTTGGTTTTTATACTTAACCTTTACTGTTTCCACTGTTCATTTGGGAGTAAGTCACTGCTGTTTTATACAGTAAGTAAGTTTCATTTCTTTTATACATCCAGAGGGACACACACACACACACACACACACACAAAAATTTTGGGGAATTGCTCAATAGGCGCATTTGTGTGGACATTGACCGGAGTCAATTGCCTGTCAAATTCTACGCGCGATTAGGCAGTGGTGTCCACAGCGAGGATAATGTGAGGAGCCTCCCATAGAGCCTATTCCTCTCCCACACACACACACACACACACACACACACACACACACACACCTCTTTCATCTCCGCGCACAGTTCAATGTTAATGTCCAGCAGTGTCCAGCCTGACGGTGCCCCGCCCTCTTTTCTCACCCTCATCTCCTCTTGTGCTGGCCAGCTGGCTGTGACCTTTGACCTCTTCGCCCTCACTCGTGACCCCTGCACCCGTTCCCACGCCACGCCCTTTTGTCCGGACTGTGCCATGGCAACGCCTCCACCGCTGCTGCCACGGTAACAGATGGACAGGGCCCTGGAAATAACTCTGTCCAAACCTGGAGTAGCGGACGATCTGCCCTAGACCCCCTCAATAACACACACACACACACACACACATACACACGCACTCATTCCAACACTAGGCTTCAGGTCATGTGATCTGATGAAGTCATTATCACGGCTAATCTAATTCACCTTGACATGACCACCATAAACGTACAGATGATGGACCACCATTATAACTGACTCCTTTCTCCTGAAAACTGCAGAGATGATGAGAGTACTTGAATCTGATTAAGGAATATGCTTAAACATACTGTATATCACGGGTTAGTCATTAAAAGATGAGATTTAACACTGTGGTTTAGGAATGTTGTTATGTGTATCCATCCATCCATTTTCTGTACCGCTTATTCTATGCAGGGTCGTGGAAAGCCTGGAGTCTATCCCAGGGGAATGAGGCAGGGGACACCCTGGACGGGGTGCAACCCATCATAGGGTACAATCACACACACACATTCACGTGCTACAGACAATTTGGAAATGCCAACCAGCCTACAGCACATGTCTTTGGACTGACGGAGGAAACCGGAGTCGAACCCTCAACCCCGAAGTTGCGTGGCTGGAGCGCTAGCCGCTAATCTACCGTGCCCCTCAAAATGATACGTATATTATATTCATTTATACCAGAGCACTGTTGAAAGCTCAAATCTGAACCTGTTGATTCATTTTCTATAACAGCAGCTCTCACAGCTGCAAATCACAGGTTTCTATCAATGCGCTCGTTCTAATACGTTTTCGTTTCTATAGCAACAGCTCGTTCACAGGGACTTGTACGGCAGACGCGCCGCATAAAAAAATGAACGTGTGGAATCATTGATGTGGTGGAGAAGTTTTCTCTTAGGAGACGTTTATTTAATATTTATGGAAGGAGTCTCCAGTGTCAGAAGTAAAACTTTAAGATTTCTGAGGAGTTTATGCTACCTTGCAGTTTCTCGTTAACATGATGTGTTTTTTGTCTTATTAACTTCAAGCGAGAGAATAAAGCGAGAGAATAAAGCGAGAGAATAAAGCGAGAGAATAAAGAGAGAGAATAAAGCGAGAGAATAAAGAGAGAGAATAAAGCGAGAGAATAAAGAGAGAGAATAAAAGAGAAGCTGGTGAGGGAATGACTGTTTATAGCTGCTATAGTGTAAGTGAGAACAGGGACTGATGTGTTTTATGGACATTTCACAACATTAAATGTAACTAGAAATGAAAAAAGAATGAAAGATTTTTTTCCGTTAATAAATTAAATGTTTTTTGGAAAATTGCTTTGCTCTGCGAGGAATAAAACACTTCAGGTCATGCTGTTATTGTTAAATAATCATCTTCATGGTAGTAACAGTAACTCCACTTCATAATCATCACTATCTCCCATAACTCCATGGAATAATGCAGCAGACGTCTGGTGATGAGTTTTAGCCCAGAATCCAAATGCAGATAAAACCCTTGAGTATCTGATTATAGACAGAAATACACCATAATAACATAAAGAGCCTTTATGTGCCTAAACCATATTTGTCCCGAAATCAGCTGCTCTCTAAAAATTCTGAATAAATAAGGTAAAAATTTTGACGACTCAGTGATGATTTATATTTTTTCAACTCATAACCATGTCGGATTTCTTTTATCAGTGTATGAACACACTCATTTATCATTCAGTACTCTCTTTACCCTAACTCTCTCTCTCTCACACTCTCTCTCTCTCTCTCTCTCTCTCACACACACACACACACACACACACACACACACACACACACACACCCGAATACCTCTTCCTAACACAGAGTTTGAGTACAGCTCCATAAAAAAGCTCCTGAAGAACAGATTGGCTGTAGATGTACTCCTGCTGAGCCGAGCAAAGTGTGTGCGTGTGTTTACTTGTTTATTCACTGTAAGGGTCAAAGGTCAGCCTGGCTCTCTACAGGGAGAGGAAGTGCGTTTGGACGGCACGAGCGCCCGACTTCACAGCCATAAAATTTGAGTGTGTGTGCAGTAATGAAAGACGTGTGTTTGTCCTGCACTCCATAAACATTAAAGAAACTTTAACGCCTCCTTACAGAACATCAACGATCACACACACACACACACACACACACACACACACTATAGAAACCATAATGTTTTAGAGCGAGTGCATTAATATAAACCTGGGCTACTGTCAGAGCTGCTGTTATAGAGAATTAATCAACACCTTCTGACCAATCAGAACCCAGAACTCAGCAACGATGTGGAGCGATATTTATCATATTTAATAAACCCCCTGGTGGAAATGCGCTGTTCTGATAAATTACTTATGAACTTATGAATAATGATCCTTCTTATCAAGTCCACTTTAAACCATGTTCTAGCAGTTTCCGTCACACTGCTGCACTTGTACTCCGTCGTGTTTATTGGCACCTTCTCTAAAAACCAGGAAGTTCACTGAAGCGCTATCATGGCCATCTCTTATTTCATCCATTAATCAGATCACTAGAGTTCCACAAAACTGCTAATGTGTCTTCGGAGCTTATCCGGTGATAGCTAAAGTTCTTTTACTAAGAAAATGAATGTTTGACATTGAGAACAGTTTGCAAACCTGACCAGCGAGTGACCAGCGAGTCTAATCTCTCAGACAGTGCCACTTGGTCAGTTTTCTTCTCGATCGGTCCGTTCTGCATCTGCATCCCTCTGTCCCTCTCATCCCCCCCTCCTCCTCCATCCCCCCTCCTCTCTCGCCGCATTGTGTCCGAGGAGATTTTCTCCATTGAGGTCCAGTCTCTTAGGAAACCCCAGTCCTGCATGAAATAAGAAAGAGAGAGAGAGAGAGATGGGGGAGTGAAAAGAGGGGAGAGGAAAAGTAGGGGACAGAGGGAGAAAGCGTCAGTAAGGGTTGAGCTCGGACAGAGAGAGGACACGGAAAGAGCAGAGCGGAAAATAAAGTCCAACAGAAGAACGCCGAGAAGAAGAATCGAGAATCAATGGAAGGAGAAAAAAAAGAAGAAAAAGAAGAAAAAGAAGTAGAAGAGGGAGAAATCAACAACAAGAAGTGTGAATCTGAGGCAGGGATTTGAACACAACTTTTTATTTCTTCTGTCTTTAACTTCCTTCCTTTTTTTTTTTTTTTCTTCTCCCAACAGGCCTTCGATTGAATATTTATTTTGAAATGCTTTGACGAGTCTTTACAGCTTTGCGATGTCGCGTTTCAGCTCTTTGTGTCGAGCGAAGGCGTTTTGCGTGGACCGGCTCTATTGTGCGACGGCAGCTGTGGGTGTCAGGACAGAGGCCTACTGCTCAAAAGGAGGGAACACACACACACACACACACACACACACACACTCGCATACACACCCAACCCAGCACTCACCTAATCAGCATGCATTTCATTGGTTAAGCGGTAACACTGAGATCAGACAAGAGTCCGATTAGATGTGTTTCATGTTGATAGTCGGTCGATATTGTAGTAACTTTAGAATCTCGCTATTGTAAAACCAAAAAAAAAAACCTCTGTGGTCTTCAGGGTGCAGATGTTGGTCTCCACCGTGGAACCTTCAACGGTGCATCTTTAGTATCTTTAGAGGTACGTTAGAGGACCGAGAAGATGAAGTGTAACACAATTTAAACACAGTTTAAACTTGTTAACAGTTTTAATTCAGCTGAAAGTTTTCTGATTGTTACAGGACTCTCAATCTGTTGAGGTTTTTGAGAACCTTTGTGTAACATTTATAAACATTCCTACAACGTTTCTGTTACAAGTTTTTTTTTTTTTTATTTAGTTTTAGCAAACATTAACTCAAAAAGTGTCCATAACGCCAACTGTGTGAGAAGTTATTGGGTTTTTTTTTTGTTGTCGTACTTTTAGAGTTTTGACTTTATTAGAACATGTGAAGTACATTAGCTGAACTTTTTGATATCATTCTGTCATCAAAAAATATATATATTAGCTCCAGTATTGTATAAGGATGGGCATTTCAACCTATTTTTTGTATTTTGTAAAAAACTACATTTTTAATAGCGGTCAGATATTTTGACAGAATATTTGATATTATTATGTTATACAGGCCTCGATGTCGCTGTTTCAAACTAACCTGATCATGCATGCAGCGTGTTTCTAAACCCTTCAGTAAACACGTCTATAACACATAAAACCAACAAATACAAAACCTGTGTTACTGTGTGGATAATCTACTGAGGATAAACATGAGCAATGTACAATAGACTAAAAACTAGCTTAAAACTAGCTTACTACCGCATGATACCTGAGAAATTACCTTTATAATATAGCTTAAAACAGTTTACCTATGTAAAATACATTTTTTAAAAACTAGCTTAACAAAGTATAACAGCCCACAAACTAGCTTAGCTATGTAAATGAGACTTAAAAACTAGTTTTTTAAATATTTTTTTTTTTACTTTTAAACGATCTTTAAAATAGATTAATAATGCAAAATACACCCCTAAAAAACTAGCTTAACTATATAAAAGATACAAAATGATTAGCTTTAAAAACTAGCATAACAATGTAAAAGAGACAGAAAACTGAAGCAACATACAGGCTGCAGTGTGCGTTAGATCTGATCTTATTTAATGTACACCGTTAAAGCTTCAAAGCCACTGTATGTTTGAGGAAAAAAAATGACCTGTAAAGTTTAGATTTCTGACAGGAGAGTGTTATTATAGATCTGATTTCTGTCCATTTTAGCTTGAATATAAGCTTTGATTTGCTCTTACACAGTTTTCAAGATGGATTTGTTAGTTTAATCTTTTCTCTTTTCCTTTTTAGATGGACTTTATTGACTTGTTAAATGTTTTAGTTTCAGTTTCAGTTTTAGTAATTGTAGCTCTGTGAACTAAAAGCATTAGAAACCAGGTTGTGTGTTTTCCCAGGAGCTGTATTTCTCAGTTGATAGTTTCTTTACCTTTAGTGTAGTTACTGTTAAAGAACTTTAGTTTTTGTGTATTTGTGTATGTTTAATTGTTTAGAAAGGAACGAATAATGACAGCATGTTGTGTTTCTGTCAAATTATAAAACAGCACACTCTCCCTCTCCACATATCGCTCCTTTCTTCTTTCCTTTTTACATTCCTCTCCACTTTCCCTTCATCTTCATTCGGTTTATTAGAGCCCCCTAATTCTCCTTTCTGGTCATTAAATCACGTGATAGTACGACAAGTGGATGAGAGAGAGAGAGAGAGAGAGAGAGAGAAAGTTGCATGTTGGTTCTGTTTGTGTGTGTGTGTGTGTTTTGATCTTTAAAGCTGTGTGGTGTTGTGTAGTGCTATTATATGTGGTTAAGTGTGTGTGTGCAGTGATCCCAACACCACTGATCATTGTGTGTGTGTGTGTGTGTGTGTGTGTGTGTGTGTGTGTGTGTTTTGATCTTTAAAGCTGTGTGGTGTTGTGTAGTGCTATTATATGTGGTTAAGTGTGTGTGTGCAGTGATCCCAACACCACTGATCATTGTGTGTGTGTGTGTGTGTGTTATAGAGAGGGTCAGAGTACAGCCTTTGCTTTAGATGACTCAGGAGTAAAATGTGAATTCCGTGTTAGGATTTTAAATGATAAAACAGTATGTCAGGTATTTATTCAGAAGAATCTTTCAGGTAAACATGTCCTGGAAGAAGCAGGTGTTGTGCAGCTGACAGGAAGACTTTTTACACAGCAGCAGCAGCAGCATCAACGGTTTTACACAATAACTGTGTCAGTCGCTTGTTAATTGGCCAACGGTCAACTAGACTCCGCCCCCTGACATCAGTAATGAATAATAGATAAGTCTGTGTATGTTGCTTTCATTTGTTTTTCCATTTCAGATGTTTGTTTTCATCATGTTAGATTCAGTGAAAGATCTTGAAGGACCCGGATGTGTGTCAGTGATTATTCAATAGATATAAGATATTTATATATATATATATATATATATATATATATATATATATATATATATATATAGTCAGAGCCTGATGTCCTGCCAATATGCAAAAACATCACATATGTGATAGTGTAGGGGGACGACATGACGGCTGCAATTTGAGAATATTTTAGTCAGGTGAAATGTATTTCTGCACATATTTTTATCAAATCTTTTACAAAAACAGAATAAGTCCACATCGTAACCAGAAACTAGTCTGTAGAATAGATAACTGTACTCCCAGCTCGACTCTGCTCGCGCTGAAATGTTCTGAGGTATAGATTTTTCACGTTTAGATTCATGAATGTTTGATTTCTGGACTTGAAAAAAAGTCAGTTTTAAATTTCGCCAAAATAATTTTAGGGAAAAACATGTGTTCACTTCCTATTTTAGTGTGTGACAAGAAAAAAACCCTAATAATAGTAATAATAATAAATAATACTTTTTAAGTAACAACTGATAAGTTATTTTCCCATTTTCATTTTGAAAAGAAAAATGAATAAAGACAAGATAAGAATACTGATGTATATTTTACATATTAAAAAAAACATAAATCTGTTAATGACAGTGCTCTTGGTTACAAAGTTTCATTTCTTGATTTTTTTTATCCTTTATTCTTTTCTTTCTTCTCCTCTTCATCGTCTCTGCCCTCTGCTAATCTCTCCTTTTCCTCGTCACATCTCTTTTGTTATGAGGCGGAACTTATTTACTCTTCTCCTCCTCTACTGTCTCTCATCTTCTTCTTCTGTCTTCCTCTTTCACGCCATTTTCCACTCTTCTTTTCCACTCCTCGTCTCCCCAGTCCTCAGGGCTCTGCTGGTCCGGAGCTGATTGTCCAAACGCAATTCTTGTCCCCATGTAAAATCAGGAGTTGTGGATGGACATCACGCCTCTGACCGGCCTTAACCCCAACTCCAACTCGTTCACCTCAGAGAGAGAGAGAGAGAGAGAGAGAGAGAGAGATTGATTGTGGTTTGCATTTCTTGCTTTCAGAGCGTTCACCCTTTCTAAACACTACAAGCAAGAATGTGTGTGTGTGTGTGTGTGTGTGTGTGTGTGTGCTGGCTGAGGCTCACATGGGATCGCACAAAACCAAAGAATAAGGAAAAGGACAGCAAATAAAAAGAACAAAGACTGGGATCACAGAGAGTAAGGGAGAGAGACAGACAGAAAAAGGAAGAATATTTGATCTTCAACAAAACTGGTGATAAACATGAATAAAAGCAGGAGAAACAGGGAGAAAAAAGAGACAGAGAGAGAGAGAGAGACAGAGAGAGAGAGAGACAGAGAGAGAGAGAATCAGTATGCTAATGGTTTAGCTGAACACACAACAGACCCACTGACCACACTAATCACTACTACCACACACACACACACACACACACACACACACACAAGTTAATCCCTTTGCTCTCACAACGCACACACACTGACACACACGTGTCTCAACCCCCTTACACCCCGACCCCATTTAGTATTTTATTATAATATTTTATTATATATTTAATATTTATTTAGTTTTTTCACATTTAGATTTTTTTTTTTTACTTTTAATAATATATGATTATGTTGACCATGAAACAATGTATTCATTTGTATTTGAATTTTTACATTTAATTTCATTCGCAAATCTTCATATTGTTCGTATTGTTGTTTTCCCTGTATGTTGATGTAGGAAGATTTACTGTTATACTTTCTCGGAAATATCCTGAATGTCACAAATGAGATATAATAATAATAATAATAATAATAATAATAATAATAATAAGCACAGTAATAAAGATATAATAATAAAGCATGAGATGGTGTGTTGTCTTTACTCTTCATACACTATAATGTACCCAGAACAGTAGATTTCTCCTCTCCCAGACCGGTACATTTCCTCCGTGACTGGACTGGGTAAGATATTTAAATAATAAAAATGTAAATAAATAAAATTAAATGAAAATGGGTGAAATGTATAAGCAGACAGGCATTAGCTAGCCGTGCAGCTAACAGTGCATGAATGAAAAGCAGCGTGGACATAAAGTGTAATTGAATATAAGATAAGAAGAAAATAAAGAAATGTTCGAACAATATGATGAATACAATGAAAATAATACAGTGCACAGCTCATGAGGTACAGTAACACCAGCAGTCTCACATTTTGTTGTTTACAATGAACTTTACAATAACGAGGTGCCTGCTCTTAATTCGGTCATTTTTCTACCAAGAAGCTACCAAACACAGACATGTGGATGGAGCCGTAGTTTATACCAGGAGTCATCACTGCAAACCACGTCCTGTAACAAGAACTGAAACTGTAGTCCAGGGACTCCGGTTTTCTAAACATGAACCATGTCGCTTCTGTCGCAGATCCTGTTTCAGCCAATCACATACATTTATGTCAATTATTTAGCTGAATGCAGCTCATCAGTCCAGAGGAGTCGAGACTTTTGCTCAGGAAGAGACGAGTTCTCAAAGACTTTCACAGATTTTTCATGTTACTTCCTCTCTCTCTCTCTCTCTCTCTCTCTCTCTCTCACTAATCAAAAGAGGTAATGTGAAATACCACAAAGCAAAACCACTTCAAATTGTCTTAGTATTATACACTATATGGCCAAAAGTATGTACACCCCTTACCATGACACCCATATGTGCTTGTTGAACATACAATTCCAGAATTATTCCCCCTTTGCTGTTATAATACGCTCCACTCTTCTGGGAAGGCTTTCCACTAGATTTTGGGGCGTGGCCATGGGGATTTGTGTTCATTCAGCTACAAGAGCGTTAGTGAGGATGAGGTCAGGCGCTGATGTTGATGTGAGGAGGCTCCAGTTCCAGTTCATCTCAAAGGTGTTCAGTGGGGTTGAGGTCAGGGCTCTGTGCAGGACACTCGAGTTCTTCTACCTTCTTCCCACCTTCACACACCACGTCTTCATGCAGCTCGCTTTGTACACAGGGGCATCGTCATGCTGGAACAGGTTTGGACCTCTTAGTTCCAGTGAAGGGAAACTGTAATGCTACAGCATACAGAGACGTTCTATACAATTGTGCGCTTCAGACTTTGTGGAAACACTTTTGAGAAGAAACACACGAGTTTAATAGTCAGGTTTTTATTTATCAATCAAATGCAATTGTGAAGTTATGATTTGAGTCAGAAAGCCACCATTTTGAAAAGGCACCAACTACAACCCCTTTTCCTCCCTGCGCATACAGCACAGTGATCTTCACAAGCAGTGTCTACTAACATTCCTGTAGAGTACATTTGAAAACCTGGATAGCAGTTTGGTTGTTTCCTGAGGTGCAGTTCTTTATCAGTGTGGTTGGAAGAACAGATTATGTAAGGTATGGAGGCCGATACACAAACCGTGATAATCTACCATGTAATTTCTTTACGCTTGCTGGAAATTATGCTCTATCAGTCCGTTCTAAATGTACAGAAACAGGATTACTACACTCATTCAAGAACCTGTCCTACCTTCAAGGGTAATGATATGGAAAACAGACACAGGTATTAAACCAGCGTAGTGATGGTTCTGGATTTGGATTAGTAACCATACAGTGCTGTCCAATAGAAAGGTGGTTTCAGCCCACATTAATACTGCTATTCAATTTCACACTTCCTTAGGTCATTTTTCACACTTGGGGTTTTTCCCTGGTCATGGGGGCAATTGAGTACTGAATTTGACGTGATTGGCGAAAGGTGAACACTGTATTATATTAAAAAAAAAAAAAGAAAGATATCTTTGGGTTGGAACAAAAGTAAACCACTCGGACCAGTCCAGAACTAGCATTAAAACTACTGTAGGATGATAAACAGCATGGCATTATGATCACTGTACAACACACTTCTTATTCCTATAGAACGCAGTGGTTTTAGTGACCACCAGAGGTCATTACTGTATAGTTATGTGCACCTTCCAAATGGCCTGTGCACACCTAGAATTAACCTACATCCTGGGTGATCTGATCACAAGTGGGCAGCACCAAATATGGGTGTGAACGGGGACAAATGTATCTCGAAGACAGACTGCGAGTCGATCACTCAAACCACATTCAGAGGCAGTCTGGGACATTTGTAACATGAACATAAACGCATCCCAGACAGCAACAAAAGAACGCCAAATCACCTGTTACCCTACCTGGAAAATGTATCATCACTCTCCAACGCTAGCATCAACGGACAACACCACTACTATAACCTCTCAAATGAAAGCAACTGCTTTTCATAGCTTCATTCAGACGTCTCATTAGCAGACCACAAGGTTAAAACAGTCTGTAGAGATATGATACATGATTTGTCCGGGAAATAAGTGCAGGTGTAATAAACACACAGGGCAGCCTTTCTCCAGTGGAAATTCGGTATGAGATCCGTTCACAAGAGGTCACTGGAAATGCATTCATGATGCCAGGTGTGAACAGCTGTGTCTCGACTGTACACTTGTGATCAGAACATATTGTACCAGATGCGAGTAGATCAGAAGATAAGCATTTGAAAGGTTCAGACTGGCCATAGTACAGGGTCACCAGTGGAAAAGGATGCTGCATCTCTCAAAAACACAAAGCAATCTGACAAAACTGGAAGCTGAGTCTCAGCCCTGTGTTATTTTACTTTTCTGATGTACTGAATGATATTTGCCAGTTTATTATCACAATAACCAGAACATTAAATAATGAACACACACAAGACCAACAAACCGAGGCAGAGAGCATGGAGTTTATGAACGGTGGTTTTATTGACATCGGGGAGCAGGGAGAGCGTTTACTTCTTCTTGGACACACCGACGGTACGACCACGACGACCGGTGGTCTTAGTGTGCTGACCACGCACACGCAGACTGGGGAGAGGGAGAAAAGGAAATCGGTACATCAATCCATCCCTAAGAACCTGGAACACTGAGCATTTTACAGTTTCTAACACTGAAACAATAATAAAACAGATTCTCACCCCCAGAAGTGCCTGAGACCACGGTGAGCCCTGATCTTCTTCAGTCTCTCCAGATCTTCTCTCAGCTTGTTATCCAGACCGTTGGCCAGAACCTGGAACACAACGCACACATTTAAGTCTTAATATAAATCCAGACTCACACCTATTAAACAACACACATACAACAAAAAACATACATGCTAGATATTTAAAATATGTTGGTACCTAACCAATTAGTTCTCATCACTCTGTTTATAATAGAGTGGTTACAAGCCTAATCCAGTGATAGATGAGGACACTAGCTAAGTTTCCATTCACATGCTGGATGGAAACATCAGATGCGAATATGTTCTCCAAAATTCGCATAAATACTTACTTGCGCTCAACTGATGCAGTTTTATTCGATAAGACGAAAGCACACAAGTACAATGGAAACACTTAAAGTATAAATTTCTCAATGTGCATAAAAAAATAAATAATCATGTGACTGGATAATTGTCTGATGTGATTGGATATTCAGCACACATGGTAGACTTGTACAGCGAGGGAACTGGGGAGTGGTGGGTCTCATAACCGGACTAACCAGAGAACCGAACCCACTGCACACAGCTCTCATCCTGAAATGCCCGAGCCAAAGTGAGTCATCGCAATAATTTGGTATAATCACCTCCCAGAGCTGTCTCGCACCATTCCCTTCCCAAATATCAGACGTCTGCCTCCAACCTCAAGATAACGAGGTGAGGTTTCTCAAGCCCAATTCATTTATTATACTGGAACAAAGACCCACAATGGCTTCCCCAGCTTTCAACAATTCCACTTGTAATGATATTTTGTTTGCGCACGTTTCTTCAGAAGAGACGAGTTTGTTCTCTTGAATGAGATGGAAACCGTGTTCGATTCGCAAATGGCTTATGCGACATTCCAATTTTTCACACAAGTTAAACTGGGATATAAACCGAGCCAACGAGATCCCCTTCTACAAGCACCAACAACTAAACTACTTACCAGAAAAACTATTTACATACACGCTGTACATTTTCTTTCCGTATAACCAGATCCTGATACAAGATCAGACCCACGCATAGAAAAGTGTCATTAAATCCCAGATGTTCATCACAGGATACGTCTCATCTCGTACCTGGCTGTATTTGCCATCCTTAACGTCCTTCTGCCTGTTGAGGAACCAATCTGGGATTTTGTACTGGCGAGGATTCTGCATGATCGTCACGACCCTTTCGACCTGCGGAGAAATAAACGGTTAATTACTTTACACGACCTCGCACTGGACAGAGGTAACACACTCGTTATGCGTTGTGATGTCATACCTCATCCTCAGTGAGTTCTCCAGCTCTCTTGCTGAGGTCGATGTCGGCCTTCCTCAGGACAACATGGGCGTATCGTCTACCAACCCCCTGCGCACACACACCCTTCAGCGTCATCAAGGACTCACTTAAACACGACCATTAATCAGAATCGAGTGTCTCGGCTCACCTTGATGGCGGTGATGGCGAAGGCGATCTTCCTCCTGCCGTCAATGTTCGTGTTGAGAACACGAAGGATGTGCTGGAACTTCTCCGGAATGACGAGAGACTGCGAAGGAAACGTACAGGTAACGTTGGTTGAACACTCCGTATTTGGTAACGTTTGACGATAAAAGATAAAGTTTGATCTCCCAAAAACAAGTCTGTTAATCAACATTACTGGAGGACATCCTACACTCTGCTATCTGTACAGTCAAATCAGAGCTCTTCCCGATGATCACATGACTAGAACATATAGTCAGTAGCCTGCACCAGTGTTAGGAACTCAAGTTGCGGCGTCCCAATTCACCCATTATCTGTCCTAAACAGTATCCAAGATTAAAATTAGCGTGTCCTGACTTGCAGGATGTTGAAACAGGTATCCCAAGAGTCTACTATTTCTGGTAGATTTTCTAAGCGTGGATATCCGTGGACACTTCCAGCCCAAAATATTACTTTTGGGACAGTTCACTTCGCCAAATTCACCCTGAAAACATGGCGGGCGAGCGCAGCGTCGGTGACGCGTCTTCAGTGTTCAAGTATAAAGAACTTAAACGTTAACAAAGTGTTTACAGAGTTTGTTTATGACCACAACGCTCTCTTCCATTACATGTACGTTTGTTAGTATCTCCCAGTACCTACATACGCTTTACTATACACTCAGACTATGTACTTTTACCCTTTAAAAAAACAAAAGAAAACAAACACTTTTAGTGCATAGTGTAGTGTAGCGGGTGAATTGGGACGCAACAAGTATCTTAACTAAACCCCCAAAGAATCGTCGCTTCTCTGACACGTCTACAATTTTACGGGTTTCAGCAGGAGGTAACAGAACGAGGAAAAGACCGAGAGCTTTCCTGTAGAGTCTTCATACTTTCGTAAATGAGCAAAAACATATTCCCTCCAAACACAAGATATTACCTAAGATTTATTTCTACTGCTCATTTTTACAGACCGTGAAACACAGCGCATTTTTTCTGGACACAAGATATGCATTTCTGAAACATGACAGATTCAGAAAAGTCCCAGATTACACTCCAGTAATGAATTATTAAAGTATAATTACATTAAAACACCTTGACATGAAAAGCTAACCCCACCTGAATAGGGCTTAATACACTTTCATATAGCTGGAGTCTTTATAGAGACCAGTTTATTCAGTGGTGAAGAGTTAAAAGTGAGGTATTTTGAGCTAAAACAGCGCTTCAGTATGAATATTTCAGTATTTCTTTACAGAGTGAACAGTGCACATTGTAGTTATTTATGATGACCAACATTAACTGTAAGCAAACAACACTAGCTAGCAACATTTATCCATTTATTTATACATATCTATTTTCTTATCACATACAATAAGTCAACAATTCAAGCTTTTTAATAAGTTACACTGAGTACATAGCTCTCCTTTATTACACTCCTGTTATATAGAACAGCTCTGAGCTCCGCCATAGCTGCAACCTCTTCACATCACTTTTAACCAGATCATCTCCCATCATTACTATCAAATACACCACAATATCTAACCCACACGCCGTGCCCGTATCTAATATAACCTCCATGATCATATATGAAGCCCTGAAAAGGCGATGTTGGGCGATTTTTCCTAACAAAATCTCAAAGCTCAAGCTCGCACTCACCATCTTGGAAGCGAGTTCCGCGCGAAGAGGAAGTGGAGGAACTCTCGCGAGAGTATCACGCCGTCTTGTGCCGGAAGTGGGTCCGTCACGGGGAAAATGTCCGAACGAGCAATAGATCTTAAAGCTGTTAATCAGTTAAAACTTCGAACGCTTCATCTTTATTTCATCCGTTTAAATTATTATTTTTTAATTCCATAACTTGATTATGTATTGTAAGAAATAGTCGTGATGACGCTGTTGTTGTTAAACGCAATATGTACACACAATTGTTTGTTTGTTTTTTAAAGTGTTGTTATATTAACAGACAAATAAATAAATAAATAATAATATTTTTTTTTCTTCTTCAAAATTTTAAAGATTATCCACAAAGTAGAGGGATTAATATTTTTAGAACCTGTAGTAGACAAATCATACAAATATCTATAAACAACAGGGTTAAACTTTTATAACTATTACAATTTTTTTCTTCAGTTATAGTTAATATTTTGTGGTACGATTGATACATCACTTACAGTATTTTAAACAGTTTAATTTAAATACTCGGTTGACGTTTTTATGAACGGATATTTGAACCACACGCAACGTTTCCACCCGACCGGAAATGAAGAGGGACTTTTGTAGTTTTATTTTGTAGTTCCGGCCACAATGGCGGATGATGTTGTCAGCACTGAGGCTCCTTCTGAAGGAAACACAGCTGTCGGCTCCACCACCAGCGCCATGGATTATTTACAGGACGAGGTATGAATGAAACGTATTCCAGAATAAATACATTTATAAAATATTGTCTGTTTTTGGAGTCCTAGTGCTTTCACTGAGACTCAGTTGCTAGGTTACAGACAGCTAGCTGATTAGCCTAGCACTCCTAAAATGTGGAAGTAGCACTTGTAAGGTGTTTATTAACGCTGTTTTTATATAATAGAATGTCTTGCGTGCTGGTGTGAGGTTTCAAATCACTGAGCACAGTGTAAATAAGTGTGTAAATGGACACAGTGTTAGTTGATTTAAGTTGACACACGGGCAGGGGTGCCAATACTTTAATAACCCTGAGATGTTTTGAATGCAGACTTGGTCCAGTGTTAGTTTGAGTCTAATTTAATGTTCCATCGCAGCTCTATAGGCTGCAGTGTATCGTAATGACATGATGTCACTGTGGTATACCCCATGTAGTGAGCACCTGTACCTGAGACACGCAAGATATTACCAACGCACTAACAATGTTTTTGAAGAAGAATCATCTAGAAAGATCAGTAGTCAGTAACGTCGGGGATTGAGCCGCTTAAGCTACTACAGTGTCTGAATAATTAAAAGTTCATTACGTGTTGAAAGGGTGTACAGTACGTGCGTTATTAATGCTAGTATATTATCGTTATATCAGTGACATAACGTGGACAATAGTATCGTTTATCGCAATTATTTCTGGAGCGATATATCGTCCAACAGAAGTAGTTATCGTCACGGAACTAGCTAGCGGTAAAGTGAAAGGAGACACGGAGCCGGCGCTTTCTTAATTGTACCAGGTGACGTGTGACGCTGTGAAGAAGTAACAAATCCACACTGTTGTCTCGATCGATTCCTCTGTCCAGTCCTACAGAGGGTGTTGTGTGACGTTTCTTCAGTTCCTCGCTGCTCCTAACCTGCAGTTAGTTCCTGCTCCTGTCATATAATGCGTATAGAGACGTTACGAAGAAAAATAAAGGTTTGTAAGGATGTAGCAGAGATGCTTGGTGCAGGCAGGCCACACCCACAGGAGAGCCGCAGGTAGCCGTGATGGTTTTGTTAGTATCAGCGCAGCCTTTCTCTTCATCACACTGTGTGGTTTTTGTGAGCAGAAGTCTGACGCTGACGTCGTGGCCCCGCTGAACCTGGGGGATCTGGACCTGTCCTCGGACGAGTTCATTCTGGACGAGGTGGACAGTAAGTTCACTACAGACTTCACACACACACACACACACACACACACACACACACACACACACACTGTATATGACAGAGTGTGAGTTTAATGAGGTGTGTTTTTTCTCTTCAGTCCACATTCAGGCCAATCTGGAGGACGAGCTGGTGCAGGAAGCTCTCAGGACGGTGAGAGTACACTTTTCCCAAATCAACCCTTCACCATCAGAAACATTTCTAAAGCGTGTGTATTCCATCGTTCTCATCATATCAGTTAAAGCAGCGTTATACGTTTTTTTTTTTCTTCTCCTTTAGGGTGTGGATCTGCGTCAGTACTCTAAGCAGGTGGAGGCGGAGCTACAGCGCATCGAACAGGCCTCGATCAAAGACTGTATCCTCGCCGATCAACGTCTTGGACCCTCAGTACTCATTGTTACACCACAGTGCTGATGAGTTCTGGATTCTGATTGGTCAGAAGGTGTTGATTAGGTTTCTATAACAGCAGTAGGTTTGTATAAATGCGTTCGTTCTGATATGTTAGCGTTTCTATAGAAACAGCTCGTTCACAGGGATTTTACAGTGTGCGCTGCACTTTTCTGTAAGGAGACGTGTATTTACAATTTATGGAAGGAGTCTCCAGTGTCACAGGTAAAGCTGGAACTTAACGCGTTTTTTTTGGTCTTATTCACATAAAGAGAGGGAGAATAAAGAGAGGGCTGGTGAGGGAACGGCTGTTTACAGCTGCTGTAATGAAGCGAGAACAGGGACTGACTTGTCTGACGGACATTAAATGTAATGAGAAATGGATAAATAGTACATTGTGTCGTCCTTTAATAAAAGATGTATTGTAGTTGTTGGTAAATCGCTGTGCTGTAGGAGGAGTAAAGCACTCGGGGGCACGCTGTTCTAGGAAAATAATCAACTGAAATTGATGGTTTGTTTGTGTGCTGTTTGGTTTGATAATTAAAAGAAACAAAAAAGCAGGAAACAAAACACTGGCCGAGTGGTGTGTAGGAAAGGGGGCGGGTCTTAAATCATTGGTCAGAAATACAGGGAAAGGGGTGGAAAAGGTAAAAAATTTAGTTTAATGTTTTAGTTTAAGGTAATTTACACAAAGCAAGAACCATGCTCACACAAGTTGGTCATGACGTGTGAAAGGGGTGCATTTACTTATTGCTTCTTCCTCTTTACTAATCTAAAAGTTTTCAAATAACTTCTAATAATAACAGCAGCAGCAGCAAGTCCTTGACTGGAGTGTGTACAGACATTAAGGAGAGTGAGAACATCGCATCACTGCACAACCAGATCACCGCCTGCGACTCCATACTGGAGGTGAGATCATGTGACCAAGGGCTTTGATCAGCCAATCACATCCTTCCAACTCCATCATGTGACATCACCGCTGTAGTTGTACCTGTAACTGCACCTTAACATCAGCGTAGAGAACCTGGGTAGCTGCTGAACTCTAACGTTAAGTCGCTTTGAGTCGGATGTGTGGCATGATGAAGCTGGCGATTGGCTGATCAAGTTTAATTTAAGCTCCGCCCATTTTGTCCTAGGGATCAGGAGGTGTCATAGTGTGAGTCTGTACATCAGTGTTGTGTGTGTGTGTGTGTGTGTGTGTAGAGGATGGAGGGCATGCTGAGCAGTTTCCAGGCGGACCTGTCGTCCATCAGCAGTGAGATCGAGACGCTGCAGCAGCAGTCGGTCAGTATGAGCGTGAGGCTGAAGAACAGACAGGCTGTACGCAGTCACCTCAGCCAACTGGTGGACGAGCTGCTCGTACCCGGCACCATGATCAGGTTCTCTCTCTCGCTCTCTCTCTCTCTCTCTCTCTCTCTCTGAGAGTCTGTTTACTCAGTCCATCATATCTGTCTGTATAAATATTTGTCTGCCTGTCTGTTTGACTACCCATCTCTCTCTCTCTCTCTCTCTCTCTCCCCCCCCCTCACTCTCTCTCTCTCTCACTCTCTTCCCCCCCCCTCTCTCTCTCCCCCCCCTCTCCCTCACTCTCTCTCTCTCTCTCTCTCACTGCCCCCCCCTCTCTCTTTCTCTCTCTCTCTCTCTCTCTCTCGCTCTCTCTCTCTCTCTCTATCTCGCTCTCTTGCTCTCTCTCTCCCTCTGCAGTGTGATTCTGGAGAGCCCTGTGACGGAGCAGCAGTTCCTCGAGCAGCTTCATGAACTCAACAATAAGATCAACTTTGCCAAGGAGCTGAGTTTCAGAGAGACGCTCGCCTGCGCGGACATTCAGGACATTGTAGATCGCCTCAAGATCAAGGTCACACACACACACACACACACACACTGGCAAATACATGTGTGTGATTGATGATGTCATCATGCCCCTCCTCCTCACAGTATTCACAGATCAGCAGCAGATGGAAATACACAAAATTTATATTACTCTGTTTTTCTCACATTGGTTTTTTTTTATTTTTTTATCTCTTTTATGTTTTTAACTGATTTAATGTACTTTGATTATTATTTTAATTGATTTATATTACATTTGTTATCTCTTTTATTATGAAGTTGAAGTGGATTACTGTCACACGCAGATTAAAGAAAAAAGAGATTGACATTCAAAATAATAACACAACGTATGAAGATAAAAGTAAATAGATAAAGATTTTCACTGTAAACTGTTTGTTTGTGATACAAGAAACTTGCGGTATTTATCATTAATGTTTTTTAGGTAAGTAAGTAATTATTCCATGTAAGATAAAATATTTCCGTAAATATGATTACTATAGATTATACCTTATTCTCAACAGCTACGTTTCCGTCCAAGTTTTATCTTATGTGCAAAAATTGGAATATCGTATAATACTTTTGCGAATGAAGCACCGCCTCTGCCTCATCGTCACTCCTGCCATTTTTACTTCTGAGCCAATTATCCAATCATATGATTTGTTGAGGCGAAGTCACATGGCTTTTTTGATGCGCTTGGAGGGATTTATTCGGTAAACGTGTTTCAATGGTAGTTTACATGCACGTCTTCTTAACGAATAAACAAATGATCCACCTCTATTCAGCTCAGAAGTTTTTCTGCACGTTTTGAAGATTTCATTCACATCTGGTGTTTCCATCCAGCATATCCCAAACTTCGCGTAAATGACCTGGATGGAAACCTGGCTAATAACGGTACCTGATTGAATTGTCATCCATTAATTAACATAAATTAAAGCTCTATTTATTAAGTACATGTCAGTCATTACATAATGAATTAACATGGTGATATAATAACACACCTTCCTCACTGTGATTCTCTAATGCACTGTGTGTGTGTTATAGCTTATAATTGTGTGTGTGTGTGTGTGATGTGATGTGATGTGATGTGTGATCTTCAGGCGGTCAGCAAGATCCGTGAGTTCATCCTGCAGAAGATCTACTCGTTCAGGAAGCCCATGACCAACTATCAAATTCCTCAGAACACACTCCTTAAGTATAGGTACACACACACCCTGCTCTTTACCAGCTGATTAACTACCCTGCCCTGTGCTGTGTAATATTAAATATGATTAGAATAGTGACAGTGCATTAATGTGTGAGTGTGTGTGTGTGTGAGTGATTGTCCTGTAATTCTGACTATGATTAGTGTATAATTGTCCATATCTGCCATTTTCCCTTTCCTCTGTCCCCCTGCAGGTTCTTCTACCAGTTCCTGTTGGCCAATGAGAGGACGGTAGCGAAAGAAATCCGGGACGAGTACGTGGACACCATGAGCAAGATCTACTACAGCTACTTCAAATCCTACAGCAGCCGTCTGCTCAAAGTGCAGGTGAGGGGGTGGGGGGGGGGGGGTTCTTTCTGAGAACAATATCATGAAACGGTTTCAACCAGGGTATTTAATATATTAAACTGACATATTTTGATGACAATTTTTGACACTACATTATATACATTATAATTAGAATCATCATGGATGGATGATGTGGATGTGTGGATGATATGGATGATATGGATGGATG
>NC_071268.1:29055993-29093493 GCF_023375685.1 Ictalurus furcatus
TTCGACCAGATGATATTGGTATTTCATGACTGACATCTTACGGTTATAGATACTGGGTTTAAACAAATTTGACATTTCATTCATTTTTAAATGTGAATTCTAAAGCTTAAATCTAATAGTCTGATTGGCTGTGACACCCAGTTTCAGTGTATTAGAAGAATAAAAACACATCTCTGTACGACTTCAGGAACTGTCTGATTAGGGTTGTCAGATTTTGAGAAATGAAAAAAAAAAGGGCTAATGTTATTAATGAGCAGGATTTTTATCTCAGATCCAGACTGTACTGTAGAACTACTTCTGTATGTCTGTGGAAACACGAAGGTGGATCTTGTTCATTTGATTTCAGAAAACCACTGAAGCAGATCCCTGCTCAAAACAAAACGATAGAAACTGTTACAGAACCTTTAATGGTTATAATGGGAATTGTATTGGTTTTAATGCTAACTATACTGTAGTGGTCCTTGTGGGTCTCTACTGATGTGTTGGGTTATATTGGTTGTATATTTATTCTAGTGGAAACCAATACAAACCATTAAATTCTAATAGAATATGGCCCAAAACAATACATTTGTTAATGGTTCTTAATGGTCTCTTTAGTGGAAACCATTAGAATGTCTTTAATGGTTTATAATGTTTTTTTTTCTGCAAGGTTATTTAAGGGTGTGGTGTTTATGGAAGCATGTTGTTGATATTTATACATCATGTTCATATTAAATTGCATAAATGTGGATTATTTCAAGCATCAGTGACGGCGGAATACAGAAATCTAACTTGTGTTTATCTAAAGTTAAAAACAAACAAACAAACAAAACAATGTTTTAGTACCCTTTAGTTTTGCTGCTGTTGTGCTGACCAATGAAAAAGCAGCACTACAGCCTGCCCCGCTCTGATTGGATGACAGCTTCAGTACACTGTGGGAAAAAAGTTAGGAAGAAAAAATATTCGGGGTTTAATCCGAATTCTATCCTTCAGTGGAGATGTGTCAGAGCCCCTTGTGTGATTCAGGTGATACTTCACAGAAGAATTATTTCTTATTCGGATTCTGGTTGTTTATTTTTACTCTCTCCTAAAACACGGTACACTGTGTCTCCATTCACCACAGAAACATCACTTCACTGAGGGACAGCAGCGCGCGAGGACCGCTCGAGCCCTGAACCTCTGCGTTACTAGGCAACACGCGCGCCCGCGAAACTGAGAGAGAGAGAGAGAGAGAGAGAGAGAGAGAGAGAGATATTGTGATTTCTGAGGTAAAATGTCTCTTTTGCAGTAGTTTATTCACAAAAAGGTTGATTGTATTTCTTAATCGTGTTGTTCTCACACAGGAACAGTGAAAAGGAACGGGTCTGATCGAGTAATAAACTTCAGAAGCGGTTTTGAGATCAGACTGATGGCTTTCTCAGGACACAACTTTTATTCCTAAATGTGAAAATGATGATAAACGACATCAGTGTTACAGAAATTTCACCACCACAAGAAGTATGTGTATTTATGGGACAAAAAATAAAAAGTAACAGGAAGAGAAGTAAGAAATAAAAAAAAAAGTTAATTGAATTTTATACAATATGTATATTTTCATACAATCACCCTTCATTTTCTGAATTAATTGTGGATCTTCCAGTAATCTGATGTGGAGTTAGCCAGCTAACACAAGCTAGGTTAACGTGACAGGGTTTGCTAGTCAGTTAACATCAAGGTCTTTTTTTTGGGGGGGCGGTGGGGGGAAATGACTATTTCTACTCTGTAATTAATCCATATTAATTTAATAAAATATTGTAGTAACCTCAGGGCTAAAGCCACTACATCTTATTGTTAGCAAGTTATTTACCTTCTTTAATCTACACTTTCTTGATGTATTTTTCTGCCCACTTTAAAATGCTACTCATTGCAGAATGGTGCCGGTAGGTGGCGATATTTACTGACTGGAAGAAGAAAGTCATACATATAAATCTTAGTCCACAAAACAGGACAGGTCCATCCATCCATCCATCCATCTTCAACCGCTTACTCCTTTTCAGGGTCACGGGGAACCTGGAGCCTATCCCAGGGAGCATCAGGCACAAGGCGGGGTACACCCTGGACAGGGTGCCAGTCCACCGCAGGGCACATAATCACACAAACACTCACACACCCATTCATACACTACGGACACTTTGGACATGCCAATCAGCCTACCATGCATGTCTTTGGACTGGGGGAGGAAACCGGAGAACCCGGAGGAAACCCCCGCAGCACGGGGAGAACACGCAAACTCCGCACACACAGGGCCACGGGAACAGGACAGGTCTTGAACTTTATTTTATATCTTTATTTGAAGAGAGATTAAATGTCAGTTATCAGATTCTGATGGAGGGTTAAATCTTTCTTCTAATCCCTGTAAAACTCTTTAGATTTTAATACGGTCTGTTAAACCTGACTGCAAATTAATTCTAAGAAATTATAGATTTATAATAGACATATTAAACATTACAGCATTTTGTTATTACTCCTCACTGAACATAGCAGATGAGAATATTAAGTGAGATCTTGTGTCTCAGTTCAGAAGAAAAAGAATCGATTGTATTTTACCCAGTTGTTGGTTATTTCCTGTTCAGGACATGTGGTTTTAGTATCATTGTGGTTTCAGCGTTTGATCAAAACAGGGCCTCAGAACCACAGTAATGTGTTTTATTATGTTTCTGAATTCTCGATAAAGGTTTTCAGTATAATCCCCCATTAGAGCATTTAGACAATGAGTATTCATTATAGCACGATCTACATTGTGTATTTCGCTCCCTGATTAACAACCAACGTTCAGGAGTTCATACTGCAGATCCCCTTCCTGTTAGACTTCTTCAGCAAGCACCACTTACACTCAAATATATTCATCATATAACACAACAATTTGCCAACAATAACAATATTTAATTTATTAACAAATGTCATGCACTGTTTTTTTTTAATGTATTTATAATTATATATTACATTGTGGAAAGTTTGCGAAACTAGTTAGTTCCTGTTCTCACTTACGTGATAGCAGCTATAAATAGTCGTTCCATCACCAGCCTCAGTGTTTTTTCTCTCTTGAAGTTAATACGACAAAAAAACAAAACAAAACAAAACAAAACAAAAAAACCACAGCTTGTTGTGTAACCAGGAAACCACAAAGCATAAACTCACCTGTCCTGAAGACGCCAGAAAACTTCAAGTTTTCAACAACTTTACCTCTGACTGTTACAAAGCACTGACACTGGAGTCTCTTTCCATAAATGTTAAATAAACATCTCCTTACTATAGAAACATTTCCTTATGTTTTAATCTATTTATGTGTTTGCCATACAAGTCCCTGTGGATGAGCTGTTGCTATAGAAACGATAAGATATTAAAACCAGGGCATTAATATAAACTTGTGATTTGCAGCTGCACTACTGTCAGAGCTGCTGTTATAGAAAATTATTCAACACCTTCTGACCAATCACAGTCCAGAATTCAACAACACTGTAATATAAACTGTAATAATGAGCTCTATTACCATTTAAACTTAAACAGTTCTCTTCTTCTCCATTGTGTCTTTCTGCAGGAAGACGACCTACAGAACATCATTTGATCAACACAGGTGACTTTAATGTTTACCAGACTGACAAGTCACAAATAACGGTCCTGTTATGATCTGCTGCAGGTCAGACCACAACATTTCATACCAAAGCAACTCACACACACACACACACACATACACACACACACACAGAGTACTAAATAGTCAGATTTTTATTCTGATTTCTGTGACAGTGAGTGTAAGTGTAAATTAGTAAAGAATGAACAGTCAGTGATGTTTATATTCACTGTACAGTCTATCAGTGATTTTATGTATCTCTGATTCCACTTAATTATTTAAATCAGTAAGATTACTGAGTGCCTCTGTATTCAGAAGGCACTTCCTGATCTGTTCTTTTCTTCTACCCAGTTGTGGGCTATGTCCTGTTCACAGTGTGTGGTTATTAACATCACCACAGAACTGCATGGTGTCATTACTCTTTCATGCAAAGCAGATCTTCCTCAGTTTCTGTATTCTCAATTCCCTATAAGAATATTTAACATGATTAAATGGTGAAGCAATAAATTGATTTTTTCAAGTTAATCTGTGAAAGTTGTACGCATGCAAAATGGTATGAGGTATTATCCCATTTTTCTTTGCCCAGGAGTGTACGGCTGTAGACAGTTTATTATGATTTGCAGCAGAATATCTGATATGAACATGGGACTGCAGAGTGACTGCACTTATTTTTAATCCGGGTGAACACTGTATGATTTTTAATAGTCCTTTGTGACTGCTGCTTGTCAGACTGTACGAACACGATCCCCGCTGTACTGTAAGCCATGTCACACTGTAGGATCTCAGTTCTCATTAATGTCAGACTGTACAAGACGTGAAAAACGGACGCACACAAGAAGAATCTTACGGAGTAGGAGACGTCACACTACAGGACTGTGCCTCAAATCTTCTGACACTACCAGAATTTAATCAGAGGGAAAATTTGATCACAACGGCCATTAATCTGCTGTCGGGGAACACGTCAAACTACAGATCAAAGACTACAGATTTTGGCCCAGGATTATAGGAATCTTTTAGGATTCTCAAAATTAGTCTCAGACATTTATTTATTTATTCATCAGACGACTAAATCATGGTCAAAATCGTACAGTGTGAACCGGCTTAAGTATTTATACTCAGCTGTTGCTTATAAATCCAAACATTTCTGCATATTGCAGCTAAATATCAGTTAAAACAATATGATTTATGATTTATTCTGCTAGCATGGATCTGTCCCTCTTCTGACATACGCTCAGGGTCTTATTGTGGTAAAATGTTTTTCCTTCAGCCTGCTAGGATGTTCATGTTAGCATTGTTGGTGGATGGTGTAAAGAAAATAAACTGATAAAATGATGAATGTGCTCGGATCTGTACGCACCGTCTAAGAAGAACACCGGTGATGTGAGCAGATTATTGGACTGACAAAATACAGAACAGGATGTAGGACCGTGTGGCTAAAACCAGGTGTGAAACAGCAGCACTTGTCCTCAGAGCGCTGGAGGGAGTGTGTGAGAAATGGCCAAACTCCTGTCTACATTTCTTCTACAGATGCTGTTTGGTGAGTTCATACACACATTAGCAGATGATCAGATAGTAAACTATAAAAGACTGTTATTAGCCGCTGTAGCTGTGAAAGTGTGAGTAATGTTCAGGACTCTGAATGTATTAATGCACTACAGCTGGTTTGGACAGTGATGATGAATCTGCTCTCTTGTTGTTCCTTCAGGTTTCTTTACACCGTGTCTCCTTGAGATCGCTTCAACTGATCATTTATCTGTCCATCCTGGAGAGGACATCACCCTGCTCTGTAACATCACTAATTGTTCTGAGATATCGTGGTATCGACTGAGATCTGAGGAGGTGAAGCTGCTGATATCTGCTGAAAAATTACAGCTGAAGAAAACCTTTTTCCTCAGTTATAATGTGAACAAGAGTCACTTTGATATGACAGAAAGCAGCAGTCCAGTCAGTTTAGTGATTATTGGAGTTAGAGAGACAGATCTGGGATTTTATTTCTATGGAGGTCGAAACAACACAAAACACATTCAGTTTGGGAAACTCATCAGACTGGACTTTACAGGTGGGTGCCAATACTTTATTCAGTCTGATTATTGCTATTTAATTTCGTTTTAGTTCGTGTGTTTATTTTTCATAATATTATTGATATTTTGTGTATTATTTCAAGGATTATTTTTATGAACAAACAGTAAAATCTCGCGCACCTGACACTCCAGACTTTTTAAAGTTCTGCTAATCTGGACATTATTTCCTCTCTTGCTTCGTTTTCTTCAAGGGTTCTTTATTTTGTTCAGCCACACTTTAAAGAGCAGTGTTGAGAATGTTGTTGAACTGTGAGGAGATCAGTTCAGTGTGGAGGAGAAAAGTGTTTCAAATAGTGACTCATGTCCCAAATTCATGACTGAGAGAAATCTTAATAAAAGAAAAATATAAGGAGAGATATCAGTACAGATGTGGTGAGCTGAAACTATTGTGATGATTAATGAAGCAGAAAAGAAAATACTTTTCTCTCGGTTATTGTTGTTGTTGTTTATTGTTACACAGTGTATAAGTGACAGCCTGATCGTTGTGTGTTTAACACTAAATTAAAGTTATAAAAGATATCAGAATGTCATCTGATACACTTTCCTCTCAGATACTTTACTGATATCTCTGTGTTCCTCTGTGTTTCAGCTGATCAGCATCATGAGACTGATCAGTATGACGAGATTGACTACTCATACACATTCCCTAACCCTCAGCACTCTGGTCTTACACACTGTGGAATTATTATTATAATCCTATCATGTGTGTGTGCGGTCTTTGTTTCAATAAGCATCATCTGCTCCTCTCTGTACTGTTCCACGCTACAAGGTGAGAACTTACAGCCTGAAGACCAACATTTACACCGTTCACCCTGTCACACACACTCCCCTTTATTTATGACACTTCCTGTTGTTCCAGGCCGTGCAGCAGCCCTTATACACTAGTGCAGAATGAATGTGTAATGAAAACGTTAGTGATTGTAAAAAGCTGTGTAGTGAAATCTGTGTGTTTGACATTTTTGAGATTGTCGTCTTTGTCTATGTTAAATTCTCTTATTTTTCAGATAAGTGTTCTTCCACTGGGGACTCAAACGAGAAGGTACCAGAAAAACGATGAAATGATGAAATGTAGTTGATGGAAGTCAGCGCTGAGATCATGTCACTATTAAAGCAGACTAATAATGTCACATTATCAGATGTTTCTCTCTGCAGGAAGTGGACCTGCACCTGTCTGATTTGACCTCTGTGACCTACACAAGTGTCTCCTGACGGCCCAGAAAACATCAGCAGCATGAGGATCAGAATCAGCAGAGAACCTGCTACGATCCCATCGACCTCGCATACGTCAAGTACTCACTAATAATCCGTGTGGTCTGAAGATTAATGACTTCCTGTTCTGCCCCCAAAAGCATGTTATCTGGGTGATTCCCCAACTGTGCCGTCATTCAGCTCTCGTAACTCTTAAACTTCAATTTTTTAAATAGTTGTTCAACAATGAATCGAGGAAAACGTTCATTTAACTATTCAAAAATGTCTTAAGTTCAAAAAATAATAATTTATTTACAAGGATTCTTTGGTACATTTTGCTCTTAAAAGAGTTCCAAGGTTAAAAGTAGTGATGTTAAAGCTTCATGAAGAGTTGAAGCATTAAAGCCAGATGTGTTGAAGATGTTTGTTTCTTTGGGCTGTAAGTGCACACTAGAGCTCTAGTGGTTAAAAGACTTTAGTCCAGTGTAACATGTAACACTGCACTGTGTGTACAGGCCAATACGAAGTAAATGACTGATATAATCAATATCAAATAAATTAATTGCTGAAGGTGAATTACTGTGTTTATTTTACTCCAGACAAAAGCCCAAAGCTTTATATAAACACATGTGAAACGTGGACAGAGACGTGGTGCAGTTTCCTGCTTTTATTTGTCTTTTTTTTTTTTTTTTTTTTAAATAAACCTTATAAGGAGAATTTTAATTAAATATATATTTAGGAAGAGCAGTTGTTTAACAGGAGCATTAGTTTCTAAATGTCCCCGTACTAGGGAGTAACTTAAAAAAAAAATGTTTTAATAATGTTACAAGTGATTTATCTAAAATGTACACACACACACACACACACACACACACACACACACACAGAGGTTGTTGTGAAGAAATGCTTACCTGTGATTAAACTGTACTTTACCTTTGCATACAGATTTGAAGAATGTAATATCAGTGAGACAGAATCAGCACTGCAATCCTGGAATCAGACATTAAATAGTTTAATATAAAGGCTTGTGATGTAAATAAAGTGTTAAAGTATTGATGTGATTTATCTTCACTGTATGTTAGAGGTGTAGACTACAGTAATACAGGAGTGTAGCACATGTACAGTATCCTTTTGCTGCCACCTACTGGATGGAGTGAATTTATTCAGTGTGTAAAGGGTTAAAGAATATAAAAGACATTGTCTCTTTAATTAGAGAGGAGATTATCATAGATGATGTACTAACACTGATAGTATACACGTAAAGACATGTGAAAGGATCTTTTGAGAAATTAAAATAGGTTAATTTTGTTTATGAGCAGGATTTTAATCTCAGATCCAGACTGTATTGTAAAATTACTTCTTCACAGTTAAGAAGCATGTAGGTAAGCGATCTACTTTTTCAGCAGGGTTATTTAAGGGTGTGGTGTTTATGGAAGAATTTTGTTGATATTTATACATCATGTTCATATTGAATTGCAGAAATGTGAATTATTTCAAGCATCAGTGACAGAGGAATACAGAAATCTAACTTGTGTTTATCTAAAGTTAAACAAACAAACAAACAAATAAATAAACAAACAAAACAGTGTTTTAGTACCCTTTAGTTTTGCTCCTGTTGTGCTGACCAATGAAAAAGCAGCACTACAGCCTGCCCCGCTCTGATTGGATGACAGCTTCAGTACACTGTGGGAAAAAAGTTAGGAAGAAAAAATATCCGGGGTTTAATCCGAATTCTATCCTTCAGTGGAGATGTGTCAGAGCCCCTTGTGTGATTCAGGTGATACTTCACAGAAGAATTATTTCTTATTCGGATTCTGGTTGTTTATTTTTACTCTCTCCTAAAACACGGTACACTGTGTCTCCGTTCACCACAGAAACATCACTTCACTGAGGGACAGCAGCGCGCGAGGACCGCTCGAGCCCTGAACCTCTGCGCTACTAGGCAACACGCGCGCCTGCGAAACTCTGAGAGAGAGAGAGAGAGAGATATTGATTTCTGTGGTAAATGTCTCTTTTGCAGTAGTTTATTCACAAAGTGGTTGATTGTATTTCTTAATCGTGTTGTTTTCACACAGGAACAGTGAAAAGGAACGGGTCTGATCGAGTAATAAACTTCAGAAGCGGTTTTGAGATCAGACTGATGGCCTTCTCAGGACACAACTTTTATTCCTAAATGTGAAAATGATGATAAATGACATCAGTGTTACAGAAATTTCACCACCACAAGAAATATGTGTCTTTATGGGACAAAAAAGGAAACAGGAAGAAAAGAAGTGAATAATTATTATTAATAATAATAAAGTTAATTGAACTGTATAGTTCATGATAGTTCATTTAGCCTTAGAGAGTTTTAGTGAGCTAGCGTTAGCGAGCTAATACATCAGTGAGCTAATGACCTAACTAACCTATGAACCAATCCTGAGGTAAAAAAGAAGAAAAAAGGCATTTCATATAATATGTACACAGGGCTCTGAAGTTTGATCAAAAGTTTGGAGTGAGATTATCTGTTAGTGGAGAAGACACTCGGCCCACACAGTTCTCTCAAGTTTTTGCTAGCAGTTCAATTTTTCCTATTGTTCATAACTGAACAGCACAAATAGAAATGATAACAATTGTTAAATCTGACAAAAGACAGACAATTTCATCCAAGTAAAATAAATAGTTTTATATATTTAAAAAATACAATCAAAAATTAAAAAGGAATTTGACCCCAAACGATCCAACTGAACAGCAGTGCTCAATATACATAATGTACACATACAGTAGGATTACAGAACTTGCCCTGTGTGTGTGTGTGTGTACATTTCATTTTATGAATGGTGTTTTGTGTTGTAAGTGTTTATTGCACATTTTGATGCCTTGATGTCAGGGTTAAGGGCTCCCACTTAAAGCACTGTGGCTCAAGGTCAGCCATTTTCACCATCATGATGGATGATATCGTTCAGTCCAGAGCCAAACTGTTCTTAGTTTTGGTTTTGTTCAAACCCACCATGAAGAACTCTCTCTGCATCTGCATTCGAGTGAGGAAGAACTAAAACCAGTTTGACAATCTTAGACAGCCTTCTAAATCTGCTCAAACGAGTCACTTTTAAAAAATGAACCAAGGAAGCCTACTCACTCTCTTAATTTTTTATTTGCATTCATTAAGTTAAATGTCAAAGGATGTAGAATATCCCTTACCCAAAACTTCCCTCACTATACCTGCGCCTCGTACTTTAATTACAGTATCAGTATCAACTTTTCACCTGCTGTGACCCTGACTGTTAGATCATGTGACATCACACTGTACTGCAACATCTACCAGCACTGATATGGTCTGGTGTTTATGATGTTCCTGAATCACGTACAGAGAGAGGTGTGTAAACCCAGGAGGCTTAGCCTCTCTATCAGACTGTGTGAGAAAATGCTAAACTGAAGTAAAAGAACAGCGTTCTGATTGTTACATCGTGCTAATCTTTGGGATGGGAAGTCTTGTTTTCTGTGTATTGTGCCATGTTTTATGTGCAGGTCCGAACTTCCTCCCAGAGTTTCCTGCCTGCCCTAGCCTGCCTCGCTCCCGCCTCCCATGATGACATCACTAAACGGTGACCATATTTAAAGAGGAAGAGGTGGAGAGCAAGAGGAGGATGTTGGAGGTGGTGACCTGTGATGTGATGTTAGGAGAGTGTGTTTGGTTTGTGTTGCTTGCGCTTGTGGCTATAGTATTCTTCTTCTGACTGCTGTTCTGGTTCTGACTGTGAGTTTGATTATCCCTGTACCTGTTTAAGTGTATATATTTACCACTGTATATATTTTTCACTTGGTTTACCAGCAGTAGGGGTGTGGCTGCCATTTCTGTTGGGAGTGGGGTCCTTTTTGTCTCTGTTTTTGGATTAGGGAGCTGGGAAGTACATTTGTATTTTTGTTGTGTTTTTTATTTTATTTTAGATAAACAAGCTCTCTAAACTAAGAACTCTTTTGTTTATTATTTTGACCTTGGCCCACCCTGAAGATATGCCTGGTGTGTTCTATGTACAGTTGTGTGTGTGTGTGTGTGTGTGTGTGTGTGTGTGTGTGTGTGTGTGTGTGTGTGTGTATATAATATATATAAAATTTGTTGATTTGTACACTATACACACCTTCACTAAAAAATGTTTGTGTCTGTCATTCCTGGCTTCCATTATCCAGAGGTCTTTCCCTTTGAACTGTGAGATCAACCTAGACTGGGTTGTAACGTCATAGTCTGGTCTTGTGGAGTCGATTACATGGTACTTTTTAAAATGGAGGGTGATTTTAATAAATGCAGTCCATGTGGATTCATATTCCAGGATTTCAGTCTATATAAAGTTTTGCTTTTCCTCTTTACATAAGAAATGGAAAACTCTGTAATGTGATCATTGTATTCTAGAGTGTGAAGTTTTGCAGCCATTATGGCTCTGAAGCTCTGCTGCCTGTACTTCATTAAAGGTTGTTGTTTTTTTTAGATCCAGACATTGTGCTTTGGGTTTAATGAGAAATGGCAGTTTCCAGCCACAACCTGCACAGTTCACTCTTTTCCTGTTCTGCATTCATGACTCACTGTGGTTTTGTTTCAAGTGTGGTGAAGGGCATCAGGGACTGTGCAGTGCTGGATGCCTCTCATTTCTATCTGCTCGTTCTCATGCTTAAAGTTGGTGCCCTCTACAAATGAGGTGAAAGGGGAAGGACTAAGGTTAAAGGCTCAAGTGTACATGAAATTAGAATGCATTTTCATGCAAAAGTAATCTATTTCTTTGACAAATAATTTTGAATTTTAAATATCATACTAATCTAAATGAATAGTGTGTGTGTATGTGTATGTGTATATATATATATATATATATATATGTATATATGTATATATATGTATATATGTATATATATACATAAATATATATATTTTATATTTTTTATATATATATATATATATATATATATATATATATATATATATATATATATATATATATATATATATATATATAAAAAATATATATATATATATATATATATATATATATATATATATATATATATATATATATATATATATATATAAAAAACTGGTAATTGTAAATAGTTTGCTGCAGCAGTTGGGTTGGCTGGCTGTTTGGTTGGTTTAATTTAAAAAAAAAAAAAAAAAAAAAAAAAAAAAAAAAAAAAAAAATCCAATTTACCAGGGTAGCAAAATACTTGCATCTATATATAAATAATCTCTCAATCATTCCTAATGCAATACATCCTGTTAACATAGTTGTGTAGTATTTATTCCTATGAACAAATAATCAGCACAATTCAGCATCTGAAATAAACCCTACTATTCTGTCTGGCAAATTACTGCTACCATAAATAACCTTTGAAACCTGCACTAGTATAAGGTGTGAAGAAGCCTAACTGAGGTGTAATGGAAAGAGTATCTTTCAGATTGTGTTTGACCACACTTCTCTTGATTCTCGCTGGGGGGAAAACCATAACACGCTTCTGTGTCTGCTGATTTTAATAACCACAAATGCTGCACATGAAAATGCCACACATTCATAAACAATAGCTCTGTTACTAACCCCATTTCCATAAAAGTTGCAATAAAAACAAAAATCTGTGATTTGTCAAGTCTCTTGAAACTTAAATTAACTCACAAAAGTACAAAGAAAAGATATTCAGTGTTTTCACTGACCAACTTCATTGTATTTTGTAAACAAATGTAGAATTTGATGCCTTCAACACACTCAAAAAGTTGGGACAGAGGCATGTTTACCACTGTGTTACATCACCCTTCCTTTTAATGACACTTTTTAATCATTTGGGAACTGAGGATAATTGTTGCAGTTTTGCAAGTGGAATTTTTGCCCATTCTTGTTTGATACAAAACTTCAGCTGCTCAACAGTTTCTAGTCACCATTGTCTGATTCTCCTCTTCATGATGGGCCATAGGAGACAGATCTGTAATACTGGATCATTTTCCTCAAGAAATAAATGACTAAGTATAATATTTTTGTCTTATTTGTTTAATTGGATTCTCTGTCTACTTTTATGGTTTGTGTGAAAATCTGAAGTTTTGGGTCATTTTTATGCGAAAATATAGAAAATTTTAAAGGGTTCACAAACTTACAAGCACCACTGTAGATAAAATCCTTGCATTATGGCATAATGAATAATCATGAACAACAGTGTGTCCAGACTCTAGTTTCAAGCCTTGCAGTATGCCTTGTTTAGTTATGTAACTAGAGGACACCAAGAACAGTGTGTGTTATGTTGGGGGGAGGGGGGATGTATGTTGGGGGAAGCTGCTGAATGCTTGCAGTACGTAACCACAGCCCTGCTAATCAGTCTGATGGTGGGGGGCTGTGAAAAACTCAGAGGATACAGAAGAAAAAAATGATCGCCGTTCATTAAACCACGCCAGCAGTGTTTAGTCACACCCAGAAGTCTGACCGTATAATGGCAGGTGAGAGCCAGCAGTCAATCAGAACAGCAAGAGAATGAGAAAGTCATATCTAAAAATATAATAAACAAATCAGAGAATTGGGAGAATAGCATACAGTATCATATTCAGGGTTCTTCAGTTGTCCCTCTGGGGAAACCTATAACACGTTGATTCATGTTCCTTTGATGATGTGTAATGCCCCAGTAGATTTTGCAGAGAAGCAGCACCATATCATGATGTTCCCATGACCATGCTTCACTGTGGGTATGGTGCTCCTGGGCTCATACCCCAAACTTTTTTTCTCCAAACTGATTTATTCCAAGAGAGTTCTTTTTTGTTTCATCTGACCATAATTTATTGTTCCAGAAGTGCTCTGATTCATCTAAATGTTTTTAGACGTGCATCTCTGTGTTTTTTTTAGCAGAGGACTTTAGCGTGAGGTGTAGGAAAGGAGGTGATTGTGGTTCAGTTCATTGCATTTTGTTCTTTGTAACTGTTGTTCTTGCTGCTTTGAGTTCATCCTGCAACTTTTTGAGTGACTGTTGGCTTCTCTCTTCCCTTCCTTATCAATAGTCACTGTGCATTGTGAAATCTTGTGTGGTGCACCTGTCCAGAGATAATTATTCCAGAGACTTCTTCTTAATTCTAGTGTGTTCTGAGCCCTTAGGAACAGGTACCTAATATTTCTACCCAGCTGTAGTTGATTTGCTGTGCAGTGTGTGTGGTTGTTAACACCACCAACAGATTTGACAAAAAAAAAATTGCTTGTTCTTCTTTGTGGTTTTGTGCACTGATCATGGAAGCAAACCTTCCTCAGGACCAAGGTAATATCTGTTTTATTGTGTTTTGCCTAGTGAATGCTAAAGTTTGCCAAAAATTCAATAAAAATGGAATAAACTGTTTTGTGTCATCACCCCCAAGGTCCTCACAGTTATCAGAAAGACTAGATAACAAATAACTATGTGCTTAATTAATGTGGTTAACTAACACCCATATGCTAATCGCATGAGAACATTAAATATATTCTAATGATTTGCTTTAAAAATTAATTTTAGTAAGAAGAAATAAAAAAAATTGGGTAATCAGGTTGTACTTTCAAAGTCAATATTCAGGATTCTTTTATAGCTACACAATGGTGTTGGTGATACTTGGGTTTGGTACAGCTCAATATTCAACAATGAAGTAAACAATAAAGTGTTGGACAAAACAACATGTGCAAGACACCAGAGATGCAACTATGTTCTTAATAACACAGCTGAGTGCTACAGCCATGGTATCGAGGACTGTCAAATCAGTGAAATAAAGAAAATAGAATGAGAGAACATTTCTCCTTTGCATGAACTTTAGTAAACTGAGACAGTGCCGCTTCCTGTAGAGCATGTGACTTCTAGAATATTCCAAGTAATTAAATAGTGTAAGTAGTAATATGTAAATTTTCCTTTAACCACAATGGACAAATTGTTGAAAAGGATTTTTATGCAGGAGAAATTAAATGAAGTTAAAAGAATGTGATTTTTGAAGTATTTAAATGATTATATTTCAGGGTAAAGTGTAGTTATAGTGTGCTGGGACAGGCAAAAAGCTGTAGGTTTGATTATTTAGCTGAAGCATGCATACAGGTTGTTATGAAGTTCACTTTATCAGTGTGTAAAATGAATTTTAAAATTAATTTACACGCATACTTGAAAATGTAATCAGTAAGAAACAAAAGACCCCAATCATGGAATCAAGCATGAGAATCATATACAGCGCCTTCCATTAATATTGGCACCCTTGGTAAATATGAGCAAAGAAGGCTGTGAAAAATTGTCTTTACTGTTTAACCTTTTGAGCTTTTCTTTAAAAAAAAAACTCACAAAAATACTCTGCTCTCATGGACATCAAATAATTGCAAACACAACACAGGTTTATAAAAAAATCTTTGTTAAATATAGGTGTGCAACAGTTATTGGCACCCCTATGCATTCATATAAGAAAAATATATTTGAAGTATATTCCCATTGATATTTTACATTTTTAATACACCTGGGTGACTAGGAGGAAATTGTTCAACCATGATATCCTTGGATAGGTGTGCAACAATTATTGGCACCCTTTTAGTCAATGCTTTGTGCTACCTCCCTTTGCCAAGATACCAGATCTGAGTCTTCTTCTATAACGCCTGATAAGGTTGGAGAATACATGGCGAGGGATCTGAGATCGTTCCTCCATACAGAATCTCTCCAGATCCTTCACATTTCAAGGTCCACACTGGTGGACTCTCCTCTTCAGTTCACCCCACAGGTTTTCTATGTGGTTCAGGTCAGGGGACTGGGATGGTTATGGCAGGACCTTGATATAATATAATAGAAGATATAAAAATATAATTGGGAATATACTTCAAATATACTTTTCTCATATGAATTCATAGGTTTGAAAAATTTAACAAAGATATTTTTTTTGATAAACATGTGCTTGGTGAGTTGAGGCCTGTCTTTCCTCCATGAAACTGGTTGATAATTTCCTGCACAGTGGCATAGGAAACTCTGTGGACACAGGTGTCATGTGGTTCCATAACCATCTTAAATTTGTCTGTCATAGAGCCTGTCAGGTTACTCAAGCTGACACGGCACAACCAGACATCTCCATTGTGTGTGTGTGTGTGTGTATCATTGAGGAGATCCTGGTGGAAAAGAGCTGTCTCTGTCTTCTATCTGTTTGGTTTAATGTGTAGAGTAGTTTTTTAAAGTGTTCTCGGTCAGTCCTGGAATTTTAACTCACAGCCTTCCAGTCACCCATATCTTCTTTTGTCTTTATGGCTTCATTTTCAATAGCTAATAGAGCTGTCTTAATGTTTCCCCAGAAAAAAGCAGATGAGTCAATTGACATGAATCTGGAATATCAACAGAAGCATCTATGGTTTGAATTTTGCAGTAGTTACTGAACCCCTGGAAGCTCTGTCACCTTCCCCCATCTCACTTTAATAATCTCTTGTCAATGTAAGTTTGACTTGACCTACATTAGACAAGTATATCAGTTAACTATGTTTATTAGTGAAGCCATTGAAAAATTTAGCCAGAAACAACCAAACATGGCACTCATTTTAGCCAAAACGAAAAAAAAAATCTTTATTTCATCTATCAAAAATAATTAATTTAACTTATTTACTGTAATTTTAAAAACAGTTGAGGCACATAAAGATCACTTATCATTATGGCAGTTTTTTTGCAAGTATTTGACAGAATTCTGAGAACACTTTGCCCAGTTGTGCGTTATTTCCTGTTCAGGCCTTGTGGTTATCAACATAACCTACAGATGTAGAAGAAGATGTAATATTGAGCTTTCCTGAGATATAATTACAAGACTTTAAGAATTTTATAGTTTGAGTTTGCATGAGTGATAATAGACATGGGTACAGGAAAGATCTATGAGATGAACCAGTATTAACGATCTGTTAGGTTTACATGGTCGATTGATTGTGTGAACATATACAACATGTAATATGAAGACAGGGCACTCAGAATTATACATACAGAAAAATGAGAGGCACTTTTACTGTACGTGGGAGTGTTGTATACATAAACTATGTTCCAAACCACGTACTACTGTACTAAACAGTATTTCAGTGTAATGTCAGTTTGGATGCAGCCCTGAGTTCTCTATGAATGTGTATTACTTTGCTTTTTGCAGATGTGAGAGTAATCTGTGTGGTGTAGACAGAAGGTTGTGCTGTGTCAATCACAGAATGTTAAATTCACAAATCTTACATCCAGCAAATTAAATTTAACAGCACCCTTGTATGATGTAATATTTGCCCGTACACTGATGTATGAGGTGAAAGACACCTTTCTCTTTGTTTCAGGCCACTTCTTGTATACGTGTAGCTCTTGGTGATATTTATTTTAATTAATTCCAAATATTTAGTCCAGAACAGTTCATATTAAAGAATTCACTGTCAAATAAATAACCAATTTAAAACAAATGAAGAGATCCAGAGGGAACAACACAAGTTTATGATGTAATATTAAATTTGTGACACCTTGTGCTGGTCAGTGTCTCTGAGGCTGTGAGGCGACTGTTGCGTAGGTCACACTGTCCCAATCTGATGCTGTGTTTTTCTTAGCAGCTGCTCTGGACCTTCTTTTGTACTGGATGCTGGCATAATGAATATTTTCTTCCTGTAGAGAGAGAGGGAGGACCATCGCATCACACCATGAAACAACTGCCCTTCCATTTCTCCTCCAAACAGTGAAAACCAACACAACTGAATCCCTAAATATACAACGTTGTACAGATATACATGTATATTGAGTATATTATGAGGCTTGTTATGTTACAGCCTTATTCCCAAATGGATTAAATTCATTATATTCCTCAAAATTCTACAAACAACACCCCATAATGACAATGTAAAAGAAGTTTGTTTGAAATCTTTGCAAATTTATTAAAAATAAAATAAAAAATAAAAAAGCACATGTACATAAGTATTCACAGCCTTTGCTCAATAATTTGTTGAAGCTCCTTTGGCACCAATTACAGCCTCAAGTCTTTTTGAGTATGATGCTACAAGCTTGGCACACCTATTTTTGGGCAGTTTCTCCCATTCTTCTTTGCAGGACCTCTCAAGCTCCATCAGGTTGGATGGGGAGTGTCGGTGCACAGCCATTTTCAGATCTCTCCAGAGATGTTCAATCAGGTTCAAGTCTGGGCTCTGGCTGGGCCACTCAAGGACATTCACAGAGTTGTCCTGTAGCCACTCCTTTGTTATCTTGGCTGTGTGCTTAGGATCATTGTCCTGTTGGAAGATGAACTTTCACCCCAGTCTGAGGTCCAGAGCGCTCTGGAGCAGGTTTTCATCAAGGATGTCTCTGTACATTGGTGCATTCATCTTTCCCTCGATCCTGACTAGTCTCCCAGTTCCTGCCGCTGAAAAACATCCCCCCAGCATGATGCTGCCACCACCATGCTTCACTGTAGGGATGGTATTGGCCAAGTGATGACTGGTGTCTGGTTTCCTCCAGACATGAAGCTTGCCATTCAGGCCAAAGAGTTCAATCTTTGTTTCATCAGACCAGAGAATTGTTTCTCATGGTCGAGAGCCCTTCAGGTGCCTTTTGGCAAACTCCAGGCAGGCTGTCATGTGCCTTTTACTGAGGAGTGGCTTCCGTCTGGCCACTCTACCATTCAGGCCTGATTGATGGAGTTCTGCAGAGAATATTCTGGAAGGTTATCCTCTCTCCACAGAGACACGCTGGAGCTCTTTCAGAGTGACTATTGGGTTTTTGGTCAGCCCCCTGACTAACGTCCTTCTCCTCCGATCGCTCAGTCCATTTACGGATGATGGAGGCCACTGTTCTCATTGGGACCTTCAATGCTGCAGAAATGTTTCTATACCCTTCCCCAGATCTGTGCCTCGATACAATCCTGTCTCGGAGGTCTACAGACAGTTCCTTGGACTTCATGGCTTGGTTTGTGCTCTGACATGCATTGTTAACTGTGGGACCTTATATAGACAGGTGTGTGCCTTTCCAAATCATGTCCAATCAACTGAATTTACCACAGGTGGACTCCAGTAAAGTTGTAGAAACATCTCAAGGATGATCAGTGGAAACAGGATGCACCTGAGCTCAATTTTGAGTGTCATGGCAAAGGCTGTGAATACTTATGTACATGTGCTTTTTTTGTTTTTTATTTTTAATAAATTTGCAAAGATTTCAAACAAACTTCACGTTGTCATTATGGGGTATTGTTTGTAGAATTTTGAGGAAAATAATGAATTTAATCCATTTTGGAATAAGACTGTAACCTCACAAAATGTGGGAAAAGTGAAGCGCTGTGAATACTTTCCGGATGCACTGTATTATGAGGCTTGTTTTGTGACGTTAGTGTGTACTGTGTACTTGTACATGACCTGAACTGTCCTGTGTAGTGAGAATAAAAAGTGAAGCTATTTATTTTTTATTAACATTCAGTTATATATTTATTTACAGTTTATTAAAATAATTTTTTAAATGTAGTTAAAATGCAGCTATACAAGTGCATGAAGTAACTGATGCTGAATTTCACTCTCTCCTTGGTGTCATAATATTACAGGCTTTTTCTACAGTAGCATGCGAAATCTATAATTAAAACATGTTAAAATGCATTTTTAAAGGAATTTGAAAGTAACCTGCATCACCCCATTTTTTTTTGTCTATTCCTTTGAAATGAGGCTTGTTTTGTGATTTGGTGGAAAAAACAAAACAAAACATTAAACAGCTAAATTTCATTTGAAACTTTTCTGAGAAATGCAGATTAGATTAATATGCAAATGAAACACTCCAGAACCCTACATGTGTGTTCCTTTCCCCTGGGAAATTGGTATCGCGTGAACTACATTTGCACATTAGACCACAGCAGGCACTTATTTAACACTAACCCATATTTCCAATCAGATGTATAGCTTCTTACATTTATTAATACATTAAAAAAAAAAAAAATTTGTAATCTTTTAGAAAGGCACTTTTACTCTATTTTTTTGGTATTACTTAAACAAAAGTTGATATAGAAACAGTAATGAATAAAATTGTAATAAAATAACATCTTTGGTACCTTTTCAGTGGAGTCTGTGGTGTTACTGCAGCTGTTGCCTGACAATACTGACTTTCCTGAAATGGAAAAGAATTTAATTTGTTTAAAAAATATATACATACAAAAAAATAAACTAAGAAATTAAGGAAATAACAAAATTCATACTATTTTTTTATTGGTTCATATTTCAGTGTTAGTTTACCTAGTTTACCTAACACATGGTAAATGGTCTGTACTTATTTTATAGCACTTTTTCAACCTTAGCAATTCCAAAGTGTTACACTGGTTCTCATTCACCCATTTTCACACACACACAGACACACACACACACACACATACCCCAATGGTAGCAATTGACCTAACACATAACATAGTTTACCTAACACAAAGTTCTGTGAGAAAAGAAGGCTGTGGCTCACTCAACTCAACTTAGTTTACTTATATAGCACATTTGACCAAAGTGCTTATATAACAAGTTGACCAAAGTGCTGCACAACCAGAACATCAAAGAACAGTAGCCTGGTTGCAGCATTCTGCACAAGCTGTAGGTGAGACAGTTTCCGCTGACAGAGTCCTGCATAAGGAGAGTTGTCATAATCTAAATCTAGATGTAATAAAAGCATGAACAATTATCTCTAAATTTTTAAAAGGTTGTAGCTTAGAAATCATCCTAAGCTGATGGAAGCTACATTTAACAACAGAATTGATCTGTTTATCAAAGCTAAGGGTCACACTGTCTTTCACAGTTATATAAAGGAATAATATTTTAAATTATTCTTTTACAGCTTATTGAAAAACGATGCCCAATTAAAAATGATCTGGATAAATAACTGCACCTTTGATTTTGCAGCAGAACACACACATGCAGATGATGTTTATTAGGATGGAGACCAGACACACAGACATTATAATCCAGAGCGCTGCTCCTGTAGACTGCTGGGTATTTCGATCATCAGTTGAGTTACAAGACACATTATGTTGGTCAACTGAAATACACAAACACAGAGTGACAGATATCAGTATAGTGCAGAGAAAAACATCTGTACGATTCAAAATGAAGCATTCTGATTCACTCACTGACACTGAATTAAAAACAGTCATATAACATTTATCCATTTCCCTTTCAGCATTACACACCATGATTCAGCTGTTTAACTTGAACATGAATTTTACAACAAAAAAATCATAGCAGTTTTAATTAACATAGTAACTCCTTTTTAAGTAATAGTCATTTTTATTAAAACATTAAATAAAAGCTATGTCTTTTCACATGTACTATATTTTAAATTTGCTCTCAATTTTCGGGGACTTTATTGTTGCCTTTAACCATGCCCTGTTTCTTTGAGCTATAAATATGAGGTTATACTTGTGTTATCAATCAGCAATTAGAAAAACAGCGGAATCTGAATGGAAAAGAAACATGGTCACTAACTTGCACAATTCTGGTAATACACAGAAAAATACATAAATAATTTGTTTTTGCATTGATTATTTATAAACAGTGATCTGATCTTCATCTACACCACAATTATAGACAAACACAATGTGACTAAACTAATCATATACAAACAGCAGATCTTCAAGTCTCTATTGAGCATGTTGAGTTATTATTCACAGTGCAGGCTGCAAAAAGTAAGTGAACCCTTGAATTTAATAACTTGTAGATCCTGCTTTAGCAGCAATAACCTCCACCAAATTTATCCTGTACCTGCGTATAAGACTGACATTGTGCAGAGGAATTTTGGACTGTTCCTCCTTACAAAACTGTTTCAGTTTATCAATATTTATCAAGCAGTCCTCTTCAGGTCACACCACAGCATCACAATAGGGTTAAGATCAGGACTCTGACTCGACCATTCCAAAACATACATTTTCTTCTTTTTCAGACTTTGTTTTGGACATCAGTGGTTTCGTTTGTGGTGTACTTCCATTAACACCATTGTTGTTCAGTGTTTTCCTGATAGTGGACACATGAACTTTCAAAGTTTGGAGAGTTTTCTGCAGGTCTTTTGCTGTTACCCTTGGGTTCTTCTTCACTTCCTTTAGGATTTCACTTCCTTTAGGCCTGTGGTGGTCTGCAGGATGCCTGTTCATAGGGAGAGTAGAACAGTTCTGAATTTCCTCCATTTATACTTATTGTGGATTGATGAAGAACAGGGGTTTAGAAATGCTTTTCAGCCTTTTACAGCTTTGTGCGTCTCTATAATGTGTCTTTTACGGTCCTGTGAACGTTGATGGGATGGAGACATGGTTCACACTAACCAGCTGTTCTCAAGAAGAACAGATTTGTCAGTAACCGGGATTTGTGTCTTTATTTAAAGGGTAAAGCACCTGTACACCCCACACCTCCAATCTCATCTCCTCAATTTAAACACCTGACTCCAATTAGCTTTTGGAGAAGTTGTTAGTGCAGGGGTTCACTTACTTTTTCCAGCCTGCACTGTGAATTATTACTCAGTATGCTCGATAAACTCCTGAAAACTACTACTACATGTGTGTTATTAGTTTAGTCAAACTGTGTTTGTCTATAATTCTGACTCAGATAAAGATCAGATCACAGTATATCAGTAATCAGTGCACAAACCCTGGTAACTCCAAAGGGTTCACAAACCCTATACACAAGACAATATTCAATTCAATTCAATTTTATTTGTATAGCGCTTTTTACAATAGACATTGTCTCAAAGCAGCTTTACAGAAATATCAACACGGTATACAGATATTAAAGGTGCGAATTTATCCCAACTGAGCAAGCCACTGAGTGGTGACGGTGGCATGGAAAAACTCCCTAAGATGTTTTAAGAGGAAGAAACCTTGAGAGGAACCCGACTCAGAAGGAACCCATCCTCATCTGGGTAACAACAGATAGTGTGAAAAAGTTCATTATGGATTTATATGAAGTCTGTATGGCCTTAGGAGCAGCCGTAGTCCCAGCAGTCTGGAATTAGAGAAGATTTGAGCTCCATCCAGAGGCAGAAAGGATCTGGATCTCTAGTATCTCCATAAATTCGTGTGGGGCTCGGCGAAAGGAGAGAGTGAGAAAAAAGATAATTATGACTGCGAAGTAGTAGAACAGAGTCTAGTCAGGGTAGGCTTGAGTAAACAAATACGTTTTAAGCCTACACTTAAACACTGAGACTGTGTCTGAGTCCCGAACACTAATAGGAAGACTGTTCCATAACTGTGGGGCTCTATAAGAGAAAGCTCTTCCCCCTGCTGTGGCCTTCACTATTCGAGGTACCGTCAAATAGCCTGCATCTTTTGATCTAAGTAGGCGTGGCGGATCATAGAAAACCAAAAGGTCGCTTAGATATTGTGGCGCGAGACCGTTTAGTGCTTTATAGGTTAATAAAAGTATTTTATAGTTAATGCGAGATTTTACTGGGAGCCAATGCAGTGTGGATAAGATCGGGGTGATGTGGTCGTACCTTCTAGTTCTAGTTAGGACTCTAGCAGCTGCATTCTGGACTAACTGGAGCTTATTTATATTCCTGCTGGAACATCCAGACAGTAAGGCATTACAGTAATCTAATCTAGAGGTGACAAATGCATGAACTAGTATTTCCGCATCATGTAGTGACAATATGTTTCTTATTTTAGAAATATTTCTGAGATGAAAGAAAGCTATCCTAGTAATATTATCTACATGAGCATCAAATGATAGGCTGGAGTCAAGAATCACTCCAAGGTCTTTAACTGCTGTACATGATGAAACAGAAAGACCATCCAGAGTAACCATGTGATCAGAAAGATTACTTCTAGCTACACGTGGGCCTAATAAAAGTATTTCTGTTTTATCAGAATTAAGTAGAAGGAAGTTAGTTAACATCCAATGTCTAATGTCCTTTACACAATCCTCAACTTTACTAAGCTTCTGTCTGTCCTCTGGCTTCGCTGAAACATACAGCTGTGTATCATCAGCATAACAGTGGAAGCTAATTCCATGTTTACGAATAATTTGACCTAGGGGTAGCATATATAAAGTAAAGAGCAGTGGGCCTAAAACAGAACCCTGTGGAACTCCAAAAGTAACCTCAGTACGCATGGAGAAATCACCATTTACATCTACGAACTGATAACGATCGGTCAGATAAGACCTGAGCCAGGAGAGGACCGTCCCCTTAATACCAACAACATTTTCTAATCTATCAAGGAGAACAGTATGATCTATTGTATCAAAAGCTGCACTAAGGTCGAGTAACACAAGCAGCGAGACACAACCCTGATCGTAGGTCAGTAGAAGGTCATTTACTACTTTAACTAGCGCTGTCTCTGTGCTATGATGAGGTCTAAATCCTGACTGATACATTTCATGAATGTTATTCCTATCTAAGTATGAGCATAACTGCTTTGCTACAACCTTTTCTAAAATCTTAGAGATGAAGGGGAGATTTGATATTGGTCTATAGCTGGACAGTTGAGACGGGTCAAGATCAGGTTTTTTAATCAAGGGTTTAATAACTGCTAATTTAAGTGATTTAGGTACATAGCCAGTGCTTATGGAAGAATTGATTATATTTAGAAGTGGTTCAATTACTCCTGGACAAATCTGTTTAAACAAACATGTAGGTACGGGATCTAGTATGCAAGTTGATGAATTGGCTGAAGAGATTAATGTAGCTAGTTCGGTCTAAGCGGAGCAAAACACTCTAAACATTGATCTGATATTGCTACATTGTCATGTAATGGGTTTGTTACAGTACTGTCCGGTTTTAATTTAATGGCCTGTATTTCACGTCTAATATTTTCAACCTTATCAATGAAAAATTCCATGAAATCTTCACTGCTATGTAGTGATTGAGTGTTTCTCTCTGTAGTGGTTTTATTCCTAGTTAATTTTGCTACTCTGTTGAAAAGGAATCTAGAATGGTTTTTGTTATCTCCTATTAAGGTGGAGAAATAGATTTTTCTAGCATCGCCAAGAGATTTCCTATATTTCAGTAGGCTCTCCTTCCATGCTGTTTGAAATATCACCACTTTGGTTTGACGCCATTTACGTTCTAATTGTCGAGTTGTCTGTTTTAAGGTTCGCGTTTGATCGTTATACCAGGGTGCTAATTTTTTCTCTCCAATTATTTTTCTTTTGAGTGGAGCCACTCTATCTAGCGTGTAGCGGAGTGTTGACTCCAAGCTTTCAGTCGCCTGATCGAGTTCTATGGGATCAGACGGTGATCCAAATCTAATTGATGTCTCTGCGAGGTTATTTATGAAGCATGGTGCAGTAGCTGATGTGTAGGTGCGTTTTACGTGGTAGCGAGGCGTGGTGGAAATATTATGATCAATACGTATTATGAACGAGATAAGATAATGGACTGAGACAACTTCAGACTGCGGAAAAATTATATTTTCTATGCTTAGTCCGTATGTTAGTATGAGGTCAAGAGTGTGACCACCATTATGAGTAGGCCCGATTACGTTCTGATTAATCCCTACTGAATCTAAGATGGACACAACCGCTAATCTTAGAGGGTCTTCCAGGTTATCAAAATGAATATTAAAGTCTCCAACGATTAATGCTTTATCTACAGACACAACCAGGTTTGAGACAAAGTCTGCAAATTCACTAAGAAATTCAGTATATGGCCCTGGGGGCCTGTAAATAATAATTAGAGGAATTGACTTATTTTTTTCAATAACCTTAACTCTGCTATTTAAATATTCATCTGCCGAAAAAATGATCAGCTGATCATCTTGAGTGAGAAGTGTCTATTCAATAAACCTTTTAAACTAACGAATTCAAGAAATTTACTGTCTCCTTAGTCTTTAATTTAATTACACTTTTCCATCAGGTGGAAATCTCCAAAATAAATAAACCGAGACACAGAGAGAGAGAGGGGGGGGGGGGGGCTGGGAAGAGAGCCGGATGATCAGAATTGGTGAAAAGCCTAAATATTTATGTTTTGTTAAATGTATGATTTTATTCTAAATCCTTGATAAAAATTAAGTTATATGATGCAACACTAAACAAATATATAAATATACATAAAGACAGCATCAGTCAGCTTAAATAAAGTATTGGCACCCACCTGTAAAGTCCAGTCTGATGGGTTTCCCAAACTGAATGTGTTTTGTGTTGTTTCGACCTCCATAGAAATAAAATCCCAGATCTGTCTCTCTAACTCCAATAATCACTAAACTGACTGAACTGCTGCTTTCTGTCATATCAAAGTGACTCTTGTTCACATTATAACGGAGGGAAAAGGTTTTCTTCAGGTGTAATTTTTCAGCAGATATCAGCAGCTTCACCTCCTCAGATCTCAGTCGATACCACGATATCTCAGAACAATTAGTGATGTTACTGAGCAGGGTGATGTTCTCTCCAGGATGGACAGATAAATGATCAGTTGAAGCGATCTCAAGGAGACCCGGTGTAAAGAAACCTGTAAGAATACCACCACATTAAGAGAACAGATACATCAATCAGTGAGTCCACATTTAGCGACTGCTTCAGTTCAGAGTTTACTCAAAATCACAAGATTTGGTTTTAAACTGTTACACTGACATTAAAAACTGCTTTCAGATACATTTCTGTTCAAACTGTTATATGACTGCATTCTATTCCTAGATATACTAACAGACTAATAAATTCAATAAAATCCTGAACACCAGTTACTCTAATGACAGTTATTTATAATTCACTCCTATCTGGTATTTTGCATATATAAACTCACCAAACAGCAGCTGTAGTGTAAAAAGATCCAGGAGATGGGCCATTCCTTGCTGAGATGCTACAGAGGCCTACAAGCTAGTGCTGCTTTTTAAATTGCTTTATTTGAAACCTCTCTGTTCCTTCTGTGTCTTGAGTTCCTGTTTAGCTGCCAGCCCCTACATCCTGTTTTGTCAAGTGTCCAGTAAGCGGCTGATCACTAGTCCTATTTTAATTCTCAGACAGAGACCCAGCCTCTTTGGTACATTAATCAGTTCATCACTTTACTTAATAAAAAAAAAAGTTAATGAACAAGTTAATCATTTTGCTTACTCTTGTGGAACAGTTGGGACAGAACAGTCATGTGAACAGAGAAATATAAGCAGGTGTAAGGACATTAGCACTGGTGTCCAAAGTTATTGTATGAAAAAAAGACTGATGGAAAAATTGTACAAGAATAACAGTAAATCTTTGTGGGACACTGGCACACAGAGGCTCTCTTCACATGCAAACATGTTCAGCAATGTGAATGAATACATTCCATTTACAGATTCCATATGAACAGTTTATACTGTATGTATTAGCATCAAAGTCTCACAAAAATTCATACATTTAGTACTAAAGAACCAGCCAGCATATTTATAAATCTAGTATGAATTCTACCTGTGATTCACACTTATTGTACGATCACGTAGAGTATGCATATGACCAGTGGTGTTAGAAGGGTATATCACTGGGGGCTACAGAGGAGCACAGCCCCGAATAAATTTTATCCTGGAAAAAGCTGTAGTTAATGTAGTGCACCAGGACGTATTCCAGAAAGCTGTCTGACCAAACGTTAAATTTTAACATTGAACTGTAAGTTGATTTACCTCAGCATGTCATATCCAGAGTTATCAATTCCAGAAGAGATGATTAATATTTTGGTAATCAAGCTCAATCAGGTCACGATTACCTTTAAAAACCCATCTTCAGTGGAGCACAGATAAAAGGATTAACTATGGGCGTGGAAATGAATAAGAGACGCTTTTCACTCCAGCTGAACAACCACTTATAATTAAAAAAATACAAAGTGTTTAAAAACATTATTGTGAATGAAGCAACATCTCTGCAATTAACAAAGCTCGAGAAGCAAAATAAATATGTAAGAACATACAGTCCCCACTGAAAGTATTGGAAGAGCATGGCCAATTCTATTGTTAAGACATTTGGGTTTAAGAGCAAAAGATATATATATGAGACGACAGAATTTCAGCTTTAATATTTTCTGATATTTACATCTAGATGTGTTAAACAACTTATAACATGGCACCTTTTGTTTGAACCCACCCATTTGTTATATGTGATCAAATATATTGGAACCTGTGACTGATAGGTGTGTCTTGTTGCCCAGGTGTGTCTTGTTAAATTGATTATTTAAATAATTAATAGCTCTGAATGTCTACTCTTGATTAGATCCCTGGGTTTTACCTGTGAAGAACGCATTTCTTGTTAAAAAGGATAAACCAACATGAAGATCAGAGATCAGTCACAGGTTCCATGTGAGAAAAACCCAACATTTTGAAGCTGAGAAAAGAGGGAAAATCTATCAGAGCCATTCCACGAGCATTGGGTATAGCCAATACAACAATTAGGAATGTCCTGAAAAAGAAAGAAACTACTAGTGTAATTTGGAGGTGGGGCGTGGATGAGCGATGGTTTGTGAATGGGGGGTGGAGCCAGAGAAAGTGAGTGGTAAGGAATGTTCTCTGTAGCAGTGAAACGAGGCAAGGATAAGAGGGAGAGACACACGTGCCTTGAGAGGGAGAGAGAGAGAGAGAGAGAGAGAGAGAGAGGGAGAGAGAGAGAGAGAGAGAGAGAGAGATCCACCAGCATGATGTGTGTGTTTGTGTGTGCATGCATGTGTTAACAAGGAAAGAAAAAGAACGCTGAAAAGCAGGAAAAGAAAAGAGGAGCACAATAAACAGTTGAGTTGACTCAAGCCTGCCTCCGCCTTCCTTCTCCTCGACTTAAAGTTCATCACATGTACTAAAAACCAGACATGGAACGGGTCAACCAAGGAAAACAGCATTTGATGACAGAAACGTTGTGAGAGCTGTGAAGAAAAACTCAAAAACAACAGTTAGTGACGTCACCAGTAACCTTCAAAGGGCAGGGGTGAAGATATCACAATCCACTATTTGAAGAAGACTTTGAGAGCAGAAATATAGAGGCCATACCACAAGATGCAGACCGCTCATCAGCAGTAAGAATCAAAAGCCAGATTGGAATTCACAAAGAAATACAGAGACGATCCACAAAAGTTCTGGAACAAGATGAACCTCTACCAAAGTGACGGAAAGGCCAAAGTGTGGAGAAAGAAAGGATCTGCTCATGATCCAGAACATACAAACTCATCTGTGAAACATGGTGGAGGTAGTGTCATGGCTTGGGCTTGCATGGCTGCTTCTGGAACATTCTCACAATCTTTATTGATGATGAACTCATGATGGAGCAGCAGATTGACTTCAGAAGTTTACAGGAACATTCTGTCGGACAATTCACAGAGAAATGCATCCAGATGAATCAGGAGGAACTTCATCATGCAGCAAGACAACGATCCAAAACACACTTCCACTTCAACACAGGAATTCATCAGGGGGAACGTGGAAGGTTTTAGACTGGACAAGTCCATCACCAGACCTTCACCCAACTGATCAGCATCTCACCTCCTGAAGAGGAGACTGAAGGGAGAAACCCCCCGAAACACACAACTACTGAAAGAAGCTGCAGGAAAAACCTAGAAAAGCTTCACAGAAGAAAATTCAACAGTTTGGTCATGTCAGTGGGTCACCGGCTTGATGCAGTTATTGCAATAAGGGATATGCAACCAAATATTAAGTGTAATTTACTTTAAGACCATTACTTTTGCTCACCTAAAAATTGGGTGGTCTGCCACAAAAGGTGCCATGTTCTAAGTTGTTTAACACGTCTAGAAGGTAAACACCAGGAAATGAAAACTGAAATTCAGATCTATCATCTCAGGTTCATCTTTTGATCTCAATGTCTTCAATATATAGCAAAAAAAATATAGAACTTGTCATTCCAATATTTTTTATAGAAGGACTGAATAATTTAAAAAATAAATAATAAAAAATACAATTTTGTAATTGGACTCATTTAAGGTCAGTGAGTCTTTCTGAAAGACAAGAAGAGAAGCATGCTGCTGCTGTAAAGGGTACAGAAGGAGGAACCTCTGTAGCAGATATAGGTGGTGGTGCTGGGTAGGAGGAGAGTAGGAAGCAAAATTGGTGCTGGGTAGGAGGAGAGTAGGAAGCAAAATTCTGCAAAACAGAAGTTACACTGCAAGCATGCAAATACAGCATATAATAACAATAAACTGGAATCAACTAAACATTTTAAGCAGCTTGCACCAGTTTCCCCTGCCCCTTACACACAGTGGAGCATTTTGGTTACAAAACATAACTTTGTGCTCGTGCAGCACTGTTTGATCTCCGCAGTGTTTAATATAAAATGCCCCCTGCCTTAAAGGACTTTCTTCCTTAGTCACGTGATGATTTCGCCTCCATCTGATGGTGACTGAGGTCATGTTGGGAATTAAAGTTAACGTTGACAGAAAGTAAACTTAGGAAAGGTGACTCTGGATATTAGGCTAAAGCTAGCGTGCATATGACGTCATGCGCCATCGACTAGGATGTGGTATATGATGTGATATACTTCCGGTTAGTTAAAAAAAAATGCTAGTGTTCCATTTGAGATGATATTACCTTTCTAAAAGTCATACACTAGATGGTAGAGTACACAGTGTATAGCAGGGGTGGACAAAAAAAAGTTAAAACCTTTATAGATTAACAGGCAGAGCTCACAGTACATGTGCAGGAGATATGTGTGTCAAATATTGATAAGGAGGTTAGCCTAACCTGGTGCTGTCTCAGCGGCCTTGCATGCTATAGATAATGAATGGTAAATGGGTGAAATAAAGGGATGCGGAGACATCTAGTGGCGGTAAAGAGAGTTAGCGTGAGTAAGACAAATCTGAATTACCCAAATAGAGGGAGCAAATATGTCATGCCAGCTCTTCAGTGTTCACTCTTGAGACTGACCTCCTTTATTGCTTGGGCTTAGCTTTGTAATAAAGTTCTTCCTGATTCTAAGAAGTTTGGAGGAAGTTCCTTCAGGGCACATAGAACGATAAAATGATAGAAATGGACCAATCATAAAGCCTTTAGAAACTCTCTTAGTCAGTTAAGAGGGGACACTGGGTGTGAGGTGGGAATACACCATCCTAAGATTACATACGGAAGTATCTGGCAACCTGAAGTGTCACTGAGGAAGCAGCACCCTTTGAGCTAACGCTATTACATTAATTTCTTCTAATCTCTATACTTTAAAATTATTTACCTTACGTTATACAAATATAACTGACACTACTTTAGATAAAACAATCGTAACGTTGCGCTGTCACTAAATTTGATCTGTTTTTTACAAACATCCGTGACTAGCTTGTAGCCCGTAGCCCGCTAGCATCACCTACCGCTAGCCTTGTTTACGTTTCACATTTCTCATTTACTGCTGTTCTGTTTGAAAAACAAATATGTCTGCTGTCTCTCCGGTTTTGAGTGCAGATGAGGACTCGCTCGAGCTTCACATGGTGCGGCTGGAACTGGAGGATGTGGAGAAGCAGATCCGCGGCCTACTCGAGAAGCAGGCCCAGCTGCTGGAGCGACAAGCTGCGCTGGAGACATCTTGTGCCTCTGCCCACATATCCAAGGTAAGCACACAGCGTGGTATTTCCACTCCCAGCCCCTCTACGCCATGTGTTTCTCTGTGCAGGGACCGTGCACCTAGGACTTTCCCAACCGTGGTCTCCGTCATGCCGGCGCCAACACACCTCGGACCTTGGGTGAACCAGCGGCGGAAGGCACGGGCTGGACCCTCTCCACCTCCGGTGTTCGAGATTCCAACCAGGAACCGCTTCGCCCCTCTCCGTCAGACCAGACCCAACACTGTGATCGTCGGGGACTCCATTGTGCGGAACGTCCGTGTAGCCTCATCTAAAGGTAAGGTGCGCACACACTGTTTTTCTGGTGCTTGTGTCCTTGATGTCGCTGCGCAGGTATCCGGGATCCTGAAGAAGGACGAGCGCATTGGAGCGGTTGTGCTGCACGCGGGGACGAACGACACCAGGCTGCGGCAGACGGAGGTTCTGAAGAGGGACTTCTCCAGCCTGATCGAGACGGTACGAGGCAGATCACCCACCGCGAAGATCATCGTCTCTGGACCTCTTCCCACATACAGGCTTTATAGCCTCAGAGGGGGGAAATGTTGTGGATAAAAATGACATGAAATAAACATGAGGGAGACCTAGTATCCAGTAAAGGGGAGAAGAAGAAAAGACGGGCACAAGACACACAGAAGCGGTGTGAGGCGGATATTGACAAATTGGATTTACACTTTAAAGATCTTTAAGAGTACTACACTATGGTCTACTAGTCGAAGAGTCAAAAAGAAGTATAAGAGCTGAGGAGTGCTGACACACACACACACACACACACACACACTCACTCTCGCACAGTCAAGGACGGGCATGTAGACATATCACACACACACATAAATAACTTTATAAGAATAATGAAAAGGAGTATTAAGATATTATAAGGGTAATATCTTATAATAATAGAAAACTCTTTATAAAATACAGAATAGCAGGATATGCAGGACAGTAGAACTGTAATGATAGTATGAAGTAGGAAGTACAGTAAACCGATTTTCAAGCAGTATAACTATATATAAAATAGAGATATAGAGCAAATATGAAAATAATTTATAAACTAGAAATACAGAAAAATGTAACTTATTCAGATGGTGAAGATTCTTGTCTCGCAAGGAAGGCCTTAATTTTAAGAGAAAACCATGAGGAGGCATTTATAAGGGCAGCTGAGTCAAGCAGTCAGTCAGGATTTAGACCTCATCATAGCACAGAGACAGCGTTAGTTAAAGTAGTAAATGACCTTCTACTGACCTACGATCAGGGTTGTGTCTCTCTGCTTGTGTTACTCGACCTTAGTGCAGCTTTTGATACTATAGATCATACTATTCTCCTTGATAGATTAGAAAATGTTGTTGGCATTAAGGGAACAGTCCTCTCCTGTCTCAGGTCTTATCTGACCGATCGTTATCAGTTCATAGATGTAAATGGTGATTTCTCCATGCGTACTGAGGTTACTTTTGGAGTTCCACAGGGTTCTGTTTTAGGCCCACTGCTCTTTACTTTATATATGCTACCCCTAGGTCAAATTATTCGTAAACATGGAATTAGCTTCCACTGTTATGCTGATGATACACAGCTGTATGTTTCAGCGAAGCCAGAGGACAGACAGAAGCTTAGTAAAGCTGAGGATTGTGTAAAGGACATTAGACGTTGGATGTTAACTAACTTCCTTCTACTTAATTCTGATAAAACAGAAATACTTTTATTAGGCCCACGTGTAGCTAGAAGTAATCTTTCTGATCACATGGTTACTCTGGATGGTCTTTCTGTTTCATCATGTGCAGCAGTTAAAGACCTTGGAGTGATTATTGACTCCAGCCTATCATTTGATGCTCATGTAGATAATATTACTAGGATAGCTTTCTTTCATCTCAGAAATATTTCTAAAATAAGAAACATATCGTCACTACATGATGCGGAAATACTAGTTCATGCATTCGTCACCTCTAGATTAGATTACTGTAATGCCTTACTGTCTGGATGTTCCAGCAAGAATATAAATAAGCTCCAGTTAGTCCAGAATGCAGCTGCTAGAGTCCTAACTAGAACCAGAAGATACGACCATATCACACCACTATTATCAATACTGCATTGGCTCCCAGTAAAATCTCGCATTAACTATAAAATACTTTTATTAACCTATAAAGCACTAAACGGTCTCGCGACACAATATCTAAGCGACCTTTTGGTTTTCTATGATCCGCCGCGCCTACTTAGATCAAAAGATGCAGGCTATTTGACGGTACCTCGAATAGTGAAGGCTACAGCAGGGGGAAGAGCTTTCTCTTATAGAGCCCCACAGTTATGGAACAGTCTTCCTATTAGTGTTCGGGACTCAGACACAGTCTCAGTGTTTAAGTGTAGGCTTAAAACGTATTTGTTTACTCAAGCCTACCCTGACTAGATTCTGTTCTACTACTTCGCAGTCATAATAATCTTTTTTCTCCCTCTCTCCTTTCGCCGAGCCCCACATGAATTTATGGAGATACTAGAGATCCACATCCTTTCTGCCTCTGGATGGAGCTCAAATCTTCTCTAATTCCAGACTGCTGGGACTACGGCTGCTCCTAAGGCCATACAGACTTCATATAAATCCATAATGAACTTTTTCACACTAACTGTTGTTACCCAGATGAGGATGGGTTCCCTTCTGAGTCGGGTTCCTCTCAAGGTTTCTTCCTCTTACCATCTTAGGGAGTTTTTCCTTGCCACCGTCACCACTCAGTGGCTTGCTCAGTTGGGATAAATTCACACCTTTAATATCTGTATACCATGTTGATATTTCTGTAAAGCTGCTTTGAGACAATGTCTATTGTAAAAAGCGCTGTACAAATTGAATTGAATTGAACCATCGGTGGGATACCGGTCCTTCACAGGGTACAATTCACACACTTATTCACACGTAGGGTCAATGTAGCACAGCCAATCCCCCTACTGGCATGTGTTTGGGAGGTGAGAGGAAACCTAGGGTTAGTGTTATTACCAACTGTTGTGCTGGAAGTTGCATTACTCAGGATCTGTCTTGACTGGATTGTATCGGACAGCACCCATCTCCTAAACCACAGAACCTGAAACAAAAGGATGCACAACTATAAATTCCATGTTATTTTTTATTGAATACATTCTACACCACTCGAATGTGTCTTTAATTGATCAGGATTAAACCCATCAGTGAAGGAAGGTGTTTCTTTTTTCCTCAAGATGATTCACTGTATATTTGAATCGGATGTAAAATAATATAGAAGACATTTAAAAGCAGACAGTGAATCATTACAATATGTTGTACTTAATTTAAATCTCTGGAGAAGTGATGTGATGCAGAGCGATAAGATGCATTAAAGGTTTATTATAATTTTATTAGGACTGGCAAAGTTTACATGTTAGTAATTTCATTCTAATGCACGCAGCGAATGCAGCCAGTGTTCTGTTCTTCTGTTTGGAATTCTTATCACCTGAAAATCACTCACTGATGCTGAGGATGGAACCTCATGAACAGCCTAAAGATCACCGTGAGATTACTGTGGATGGTACCACTTAAAAACCATGAAGATGGTTGTGGATGTTCTTGCTTGGATAGCCTTAGGACTGCAATTGCTAACAACAGTTTACACTCAAGTCTCCATCACTGAACAGGTAATATCTTCAGTTTGATACAACAGACTTAAATTTAAAACTATAATGAATACAGAAATAACTCTGATGCTCATGTTCATAAGTTTCTCACAAGCTCATGAATTCCTGGTTACACTATTGCACTTTTTGATTGCACTGGTGTCACCCAGATGAGGATGGGTTCCCTTTTAAGTCTGGTTCATCTCAAGGTTTTTTCATTATATTTTTGTTAAAACTGATATATTTCTGTAAATCCAGATAAATATAAAGATATATAGATAAATGATCTCAAACCAAAAGAGACCAATTATAATTAAAAATTAAATGCTATTCTGTGTAAAGCAAAAACAAAAGAATTTGTCTCTTCAATACTTTCGGAGGGGACTGTGTAAGCTTTGGGAATTACACTAATATGTAAATAAGTACCAGGTGTGCGTGTTAACATCATGCCTAATATTGTAAATGTCATTAGTAACCGCTGTGGAGAGTTTGTTAGGGGGAATAAAATGTTGGTTAAAGACCTAATGTCAAAAGGCACCAATAAATGATCTACCATTCTTTATAGTGAGTATGAGTAGAGCTTAAATGAAAAGAAGTACAAGTCAAGTAAAGACTTTCACATGATGCTGAGGATACCGCTTTTAGCAGTGCAGTCACATAAAGAGAGTAGCACAGGAAATGCTTCTTTATAGCTCTGAATGTGACCACACACTGTTCAGAGGGTCCACACCAATTCTGTCAATAATCTCTTCAGTAACATGGGTCTCGTCACATTCATGTAATTATCAGGTTTCTGTGTTAGTGAACACAAGTAGGTTCAGGGGGTGTAACAAGGCCAGATCAAGACAAGAGATAAAGTGAGTAAGGAGACAGTTTACAGCTGTCATCAGGTGCAGAACAACTTTTTCTAATTGCAGTGTCATTTATTATAATGTTTGTTAAATAGCAATGAAAACAAATATATCCTCATGTTTAGGCCTAATAAGAAAACAAGGATGAATTAGATAGTTATTGAGGATGATGCTGTTTGGGTTAAAAAGCACTTTCAGATAACATCTTGTGGATTAGTGTTTCCATCTGATACTCACCATGATCGTCCGGTGATGTGTTCAGCAGGAGATGTTCTCCTTGATCATTAGGATTTTCATCTGAAACAAAGTTAAGTTTAGTGGTTAAAGAACATTTACAAGGGTTAAACAGCAATGATTCTCACCTTGACTTGTGTTTGCAGGATTTATTTGTGTATTAGCCGGCGAGCTGGTGTGTGGAGGATCAGGGTTTCTGCGGTTTTCTGCAGAAAAAAAAATTCCCAAGTGAACTCACTTCAGAATCTTAATAATGGGTTAAGTCTAGTTAATTTACTGTGAAAATGATGTGGATGTGAAAGCAATGTAGAAGTTGTCATGTTATTCCTTGTAAACATTTACATAGATTTCTTTGTAAGAATAAATCACATCAGTCTTGCACAAAAATTTAAACATCATTAAAAACTGTCAAAGTGACAAAAAGTTATGTTCAATTTTGCTTCTGTAGCAGCCCTCTGGTTTAATTCTGCTAAAGAATTAAACACCATGTAACAGCTTTGTGGTAAACACAGCGTCCTCCTCTAATCATGCAGTGCTACTCACGGTTTCTTCTTCTTTTACACCTGTACAGCACAGCAACAATCACTCCAATCACTCCAATCACTCCAATCACTGCAATAGTCCCAGCTACTCCTACTCCTGTCCAAACCCCGGCTAAAGGAAAGAAAGATCAGACGAACAATTGTGTTATAAAATACAGGTCGAGCAAAAACTACTACAGCTGTTGTTTATCCTAACAGTCTCCCCACCTATAATCACAATTATATTACTTATTCAACAAATGTCTTTATGTACTGTATAATCACATTTATGAAATCACAACACAGTTAAACATTACACATCACATTTTGTCCATTTTTCCAATAATGAAATGTTTTATTTATAAGCAAAAATATTTTTTCTCTATTGTAACAAAATGAACACTTAACATCTGTTATCATGGAAATAACTAGAGTGCTATTACAGATGCTCTCATATAATTATTAATTGTTAATAACCCAGTGTTTCATGTTTTGAGTAAATAATGCTACAGGGATGCCAGAATTATAAAATTATAAGCTCGAGAACATGTTTTGTTGTTGTTGTTTTAAATAATAAGTAGGTGATGGGATGGTAAAACTGGTTTGTACTTGTTTACAAACAACACATCAATTTTCTAATGTGTACTCAATAATAATCAGTAACTGTAGCAGTGACATATTACCATATTAAAATTACCCATAAATGTAACTTTTCCAGTTAAAATATCATATTATGAATATCATTTAATGTTGAGTAATAAACAATTAGACATTATAGTGTACTTTTTAAACTTTACACCATTTTAGTCTCTTACAGCCAAAAAATCTGCTTATTACACCAGTGCTTCCAGAATTAACATTTTTAATATAAAGTTTTTCTATAAATATTATTATAATGATTATAAATTAATATTTAGTAAGAACTAGAAATAAATACCAACTTTTAACCATTACTGTACTAGTTACTAGTAACTGGTGTGTTGTGTTATTTGTGGATACGGAAAGTGAAAGGAAATTCTCTTATATCCTGTATGCTC